>NC_142936.1:79785670-79823170 GCF_046866305.1 Octopus bimaculoides | reverse complement strand
TCCACACATATCATCACGCAGTACAATCACTCCGTTGGTGAGCCCTCAAGTGACTTTGAAGTCCGGCTGCTGAGCGACAAGGTCTACAGCACAGTTGACAAATGTTCAGGCCTCTCGATCCTTGCCCGCTTAAGCTCAAGTTGCTGAAACATCTTTTCCTCCCAGACATCACAGCTCGTCCTGACAACAGCTCTCCACTTGCTTCGATCCAGAACATCTCCTTCCCAATCACTTTCATATATATCTAGTTTTTTTTAGGTTCTGTTTAATGCAATTTTTATACCTCTTTCTCGGTTTCTGCCGCGGTCGCTCACCAGAGCTGAGCTCACCATAACATAAGCGCTTCGGCAAACGATCATCCGTCATTCTAATTACATGCCCAGTCCATCTTATTTGGGCCAGGATAATGTTTTTCAATTGAGCTACAGTGCGCCCTGCGCAAAACCTCTGTATCTGCTACGAAACTCTTCCATTTTACTCCTAGGATGCGTCTTAGACACTTTTGATGAAACCTTTCTAGCATCTTTACATGACGCTTGTAAGTGGTCCATGTTTCGCCTGAATAAAGAAGTGCAGTCAATACACACGCTTTGTAGATGCTGACTTTTGTCTGCAGGGAGATATCTCTATCAGCCCATACTCGCATTTCAAGCTTTCCAAATGCAGCACTTCCTTTCGCTATTCGATAGTATATTTCTGCATCAAGACCACCATCCCTTGACAGTGTGGTTCCAAGGTAAACAAAGGTGTCAATGACTTCTAATCTTGTGCCGTTCACAAAGATGTTTGGTTCAGTATATATTTGTCCAGGAGTAGGGATAAACATTACCTTGGTTTTTCTCAGACTTACTGTGAGTCCAAAATATGTACATGCAGTGGAAAATCTATCCATTAAATGTTGCATATCTTCCTCTGTGTGTGCCAGCAAGTCAGCATCATCAGCATAGAGCAATTCTCTGACAAGTACTCTGAAAACCTTTGCCTTACAGTTAAACCTGGTCAGATTAAATATGCTACCAGATGTCCGGAATCTGATTCTGATTCCCCTGTTACCATCCTCAAATGCATACCAAAGCAATGTGGCAAAATATATAGAGAAAAATGTAGGGGCAGGAATATCTCCCTGTTTTACACCGTTGTCCACTGAAAATTCATCAGATAGATTACCATTAAAAACTACCTGAGCTTTCATGTTGCTGTGCAATTTCTCGAAGGGGCTCAGAAAATGTGTCGGGCAACCAAGTTTGCACGAAACAATCCACAGTGCGTCCCTGTTTACCGTGTCAAATGCCTTAGTTAGATCTATAAAAACCTGGTATAGTGGCATTTGTTCCTCTAAACATTTCTCCTGAATCTGGCTTCCAGAAAATATCATATCCATTGTTCCCCGCTCGGGTCTGAAACCACACTGTTCCTCAGGAATCACATGTGGACACACATTCTCCACGAGACGTTCTAACATGATCCTCGAAAGTATCTTCCCAGTATGTGCCAGGAGAGTTATTCCTCTGGAATTACCACACACCGATTTGGGTCCCTTACCTTTGTATATAGGGATTAGAATGCCGTTTATCCATTCCTGTGGCACAGAGGACTCAGTCCAAACTTGACACAACAGGCTATGAATTTCGGAGGAGATGTGATCCCCACCTGCTTTTAGAATTTCAGCTGGAATACCATCTAGCCCAGGAGCTTTGTTGGATCTCAGTTTCCGTATTGCCAGTTTTACTTCTTCAATGGAAGGCGCATCGTCCATGTGTTGCATTATCACTCTTTGGGGGATATTATTTCTGACATCCATGTTCACTACAGATGGATTATGGAACGGTTTCGCAAAATGCTCCCTCCATCTGCTCGTTATTCCAGGAGGATCCTTAATAACCCCATTTCCGTCTTTTGATTTCAAGGGAACATACGTTGAGGACTGCGGTCCAAAAGCTTGTCGCAATAAGCCGTACAAGTTTTTAATGTCTTTCCTTTCATAAGATGCCTGTATTTCCTCAGACAAATTACTCCACCAGGTATCTTTGAGCCTCCTTAATTCCTTTTGCAGGTCTGCTTTCTGCGCTCTGTATACCTTTTCTAGTTTTTCTTTGCCCTTAATGTTTGGGTTAAGAAGTTTTTCATAAGTAGACCTCTTTGTTGCCAGTAGCTCATTTACCATTGCATCATTGGAGTCAAACCGATCTCTATGTTGTCTGCTCTTAAAACCCAGCACATCCACTCCAGCTTTGTATAATCCTTCTCGAAAAATTGCCATCAACCTTCAAAATAAATACTACTGCATCTATCCCGAAATAGCTGTGAGACCTGTGGCTGTTTAAGTTGTCCTACATCAATTTTTTGGGGGACTCGCACACCTGCACTGCGCTTTCTTGTACGAACCCTGAATTTGAACTTAGCCCTAACCATTTTGTGATCAGTATCACAATCAGTTCCTCGCAATACACTGAGACTACACAAATCCTGTAGGTCAGATTTCCGAGTTAATACAAGGTCAATCATGTGACCTTGCTTTGATCTTGGATGAATCCAGGTGACTTTATGTTTCAGCTTATGGTGAAAAAATGTGTTCCCAACAGCCAACCCTAGTTAAGAGCACATTTGTAGCAGGTGTAAACCATTTTTGTTCACCTTACCTATTCCATACCGCCCAAGCACATTCCAAGCGCTATTGCCCCTGCCAACACGTGCATTGAAGTCGCCGAGCACAACCAACTTCTCATTCAGAAGGAGTGAGAGGACACCACTTCTAAGTTCCTCATAGAATGCATGAATATTTTTTTCATTTGCTGAGAGTGTGGGAGCATAGATGGAGAAAACAGTCACAAAGCGTCCACAAGAGAGAGGGATCCGGAGTTTCATCATGCGGTCATTTATACTTTGTGGTTGTTCTAGATCTTTCAGTAAATTACTTCTAATTGCAAACCCAACACCACCCTCCCTTTTCACTCCATTTGGCCTCCCAACCCAGACACTGTGAAGCCGGTTGCTCTTTCAACAAGATGATCTGCACCTGAACATCTTGTTTCAGATAGAGCTGCAATATCAACATTAAGACGTCTCAGCTCCTTAGTTACTAGAGCTGTTCTTATTTCAGGCCTATCCGCTCGATCCAAGAGAGTTCTCACATTCCAGCATGCCAAGTTAAGTAAAACCTTTTTCCTTGCATACTTTTTATTATTGCTTATATTTCTTCGTTCGTTCCTGCTATAGTGAACCACCGTTAGCCGCAGTAAACTAACCAGCAGAGTGCGGGCAGACAATTTTTAATGCACCTTTTCTAGCACCTTCCCAGTATATCCAGGTGAGCAGTGTTCTCATTAAAAGGGCTGCTCTGACACAGGATTCTCCACCGAAAACAGCCCCTGTCCATGAAGACATGTTAGCGATGTTAAGATAAGAACCCTGCTGCCTTATGTGCAGATTTGTAACTGTATGCTTCCAACCGGTCAAGTCTGCATACGTCGCCACTCCTCCATCGCCACAGGACTTTTCTCTCCTCCTTTCTTCTTTCTTCCTCTCCTCTCTTGCCCTTCTCACTCCTTTTTCCTTCCTCCCCCCATCCATCCTTCCCCTCCTCTCTCTCTCTCTTTCTTTTCCCTAATTTTTTCTCCGGTCATACTAAGATGACTGTGATTTGACAGTGTTTTGTCTTGTTGGGGACATCTGTACTTCATTGGAATTTAGTGACAAACGCTTGTACAACACCTTTACCACTCTCTAGGTCAAAATAGTATAATCCAGTGACAAGCGAGAGCAAGATGACTAGTACTAAGTTGACTGCAGGTTTTATATCAGAGTATCCTCTCCTAAGCTTTTCCTCAAAAGGAGACTGCAAGCCAGCAGTGGTAGATCAATTTGAATTCGGAGTTTTATTCTCCTATACTGGTTGTCCCAACCACGACCTCATAAAAAAAAAAAGAGCCCAGTCTGCTCCCACAGAAGTCATGGACCTGGTTTTATGTCGGAGTGTCCTTCTCCTAGAAGAGTTGCCTTCACTTGGCTAATGGGCCTCATCTACCCCACATTAAAAAAAAAACAAAAACAAAAACAAAAAAAAAACAGAATATAATAAGTACATAGAAAATACATAGAAAAGTCAATATAAAAGATGTAGATATGAAAGGAGAAAAGTAAATGCAATGGAAATACATATAAAATATAAAATATAATATATATAATATATATATATATATATATATATATATATATATATATATATGAGTGGTTTAATTCACTGGTAATCTAAACGGATAGATGTATTGATTAAGTGCTGTAATTGATCATATGTTAGGTACCACAGCTGTAGCAGGAGCTAGGGATCGGTGTTAGGCGTCCGTGTTACCATATATATATTATAGGAAGAGGACAACGAAAACCTAGGCAGGTCGAGTATCCCAAGTCATTTCTAATAATCATGGTAAGCTGAATATGATGCCTTACAGAAATTTCTGAGATGTCCGAAGTGATATGCTAGCATGTCCGTACTCCTGGTATTCCATCTTCAGAGACAAAGTTCGTATGTATGAAAATTCCAGACAGGGAAATTCGAAGTTTATAAGGAAGAAAATAAAAGAATCTAGAGTAAAAGTAGATATAAGAATACAGACAAGAGAATAAAGTTCACATTACAACTTTTTCTAGAGGCTATACCGTTAAATGTATAGGGCCTTAGGTATAATCACAGGTAAATTCAGGCAGTATTTTGGCAGGATTTTAAATGATGCGTTTATGTTAAAGTAATGGGTTACGTATAAATGGTCCATGTGCGTATATAGAAAGACAGATATTAAGATAGACAGATGTGGATTGTGAGTATGTGTATAGCAAAGTGGAGAAAGAGAGAAAATTCAAGAATGGGATAGATGCGGGTAAGAATGAATGAAAGCGAAAGTAAATTAAAATCAAAAATAAATAAAAGAAATAAAAAAGTAAAGAATAAATATAGAGATAAGTTGTCAGTATTATTCTTCGTAAGTGTCGGTTTGTGGTGAAAGGTCAGGCGTTAAGATTTCGGTAAAGTGTCGGAGGAAGATATTGATATCTAATCACTAAATTTGATGAAATCTAGATGAGATGTGATCGATGGTTAGTAGGGAAAGCTAAATATAGATGCCTAGCTTAAGAGGGCATATATAGGATAACAATAGAATTAGATGGATTAAAGATGCAAAGAAAAAAATGAAAATTTAAAAGTTAAATTTTAAAATAATAGAAATTAAAGAATTAAAGCAATTTAGCTTCTAAGTTGATAGAGAAGAAAAGGAAAGGAACAACGTACGTATATTGTAAAGACCGTGAATGCATATAAGCAAGTGTCATGTGTGTTGATTTCGCTTGAATTTGGACCTATGAAGCAAACTAAAGGTGCGATAGAATTTATGCTTACATGTAGAAAATGCTTCGTATTGTTTATTGACTAGTTGAAGTGAATTATGAATAAATATTTGGAGTACTTGTTTCAGGCAGAGTCTACATGTGGACTTATTATTATTATTATTATTATTATTATTATTATTATTATTATTATTATTATTATTATTAGTTAGCGAGTCGGACGAAATGCTTAGCGGCATTTCGTCTGTCTTTACGTTCTGAGTTCAAATTCCGCCGAGAAGTCGATAAATTAAGTACCAGTAATCGACTAATCTCCTCCACAGAAATTTAAGGCCTTCTGCCTATAGTAGAAAGGATTATTATTATTATTATTATTATTATTATTATTATTATTATTATTATTATTATTAGTAGTAGTAGTAGTAGTAGTAGTAGTAGTAGTAGTAGTAGTAGTAGAAGTAGTAGTAGTAGTATTAACAGTCGTTTTAGCCGTGTTCCGACCTCCCTCAGATGCAGGGGTGTTCGTATGCTGGTGCTAGAGTTACGGGTGTGGTATATGCTATCATTTGCGGTGTTAGTACTTTCGCTGTACTGACTTATGTTATGATTATTTCTATATTTAAGTAGTAAGAATTAAGTTTACGCTTATTAGATGAAGTAACCTTAGATTCTATATTAGGCAGAGAGGACTAGAATAACTTCAGCGTAGATCTGCTGAAGTTTGAATAGTACTTATAGTCAACTCCTCCTGCCTTGGTTTTTCTTGTCTCTTTCCTCATATATATTTAGGGAGATGTCCAAACATAAATGTAAATAACCACACCCACACCAGTGAGTTGTACATACAAAAGAATGTGATAGTCATCTTATTTCTCTTGAATTTCATATATTATTTAATAACAATTAAACTCATCTCCATGCACCCTTAATGTTTCGTTGGCTCATAGCACGAATCTATCTTGTCGGAAATCTAGAGAACAATAATGAGATAGCGTCTGGATTTTAGGTCTCTATTGGTCAACTCAGGTCACGTGGTGTTGTCAATCTGAAAGCGACATCAGTTATTCGCTTTATTCGTAGGCCTCCCATTTACTCTAAGAAGTTATGCGGGAAGGTAGCTGTTGCCGCTATGTCTGAATGTATATTTAGCGACATAACGTGGCAGGGTGGACTTGATCTAGGATTAGGTCAAAGAAAATCACACTGGATTGTCATGACGAAAGGGTTTGTAGTCTGTACAGGCAGTATATTTGCAGAGAGCATGTATATGTCCGAGTTCATGTGTGTCCGTGTGTATATAAGCTGACTATTTTTCCATTACTCTATGTTTGTTGTTAGCAATTTTTTAATACTTGTGTGTGCGTGTGTGTGTGTGTGTGGGGGGGGGGGGGCGTGCGTGCATGCGGCTTGCTCGTGCGCGTGTGTGAGTGCTCGTCCGTGTGTATTTAAGTTGTCTGCAGGCTTCGAGCCAGCAAATTGTTGATCTATAAGTCAGACTATCTTTCAGTGTTCGTTTGCTTCTCTTTGTTTACATACTTTATGGTTGCAATTTCTTTGCAATAAATTGATTCCATTGAAGGTATTTTTTTATATCTCTCATTTTTTTGTTTAGATATTGCGTTGTTGCTTTATTGGACGTATATTATATATTCCTCATTCTCTACGATAAACGGCAATTGATGCACGCAACGCTAACTCTGTAAATGCACTTGCATTTAGCAGAGTAATGTCATATATGTATTAATAGAGGCTGTAAGGGCTGCAAAAACTGCGTGAGGCATTGCCTGTCCTTGGCTGCAGCTCATTAAGAAGTAATTCTCATCCTCGCTGATGAAACAAATTTTTATCAGATATGTAATATTATGTGAGCATACACATGCATACATACATACATGCATACGTTCTTTTATTCGTTTCAGTCTTTTGAATGCAGCCATGCTGGAGCACCACTTTTAGTGGAACAAATTGACCTCACGATTTATTCTCTGTAAGCCTACTACTTATTCTATCGGTTCTTTTGCCGAAACGTCAGTTTACGAGGACGGAAACACACCAACATCGGTTGCGAAAGGTTGGTGGATGGACAAGCACAGACACACAAACAAATACATACATATATACGACGGGATTCTTTCTTCTTCTATCTACCAAATCCACTCACAAGGCACTGGTCGACCCGAAGCAATAGTAGAACACACTTGCCCGGGGTCCCACGCAGTAGGACTGAACCCGGAGCCATATGGTTGGGAAGCAATCTTCTTACAACACAGCTACACCTACGCCAACACACACACACACACACATATATATGTATATGTATGATATGTAGGGCTGAATATTTGTGCTTGTGTGTGTGTGTGTGTGTGTGTGTGTGTGTGTGTGTGTGTATGTATGTATGCATGTATGTATGTATGCATGTGTGTGTGAGTGTGTATATGTGCGTGGGTGTGCGTGGGTGTTTGCATAGATATACGTGTTCATATAAAAACACCTGGATCTATTTAACACTCTCACATTCTGGTTTTGTCATACAATTCCAAGACATTATAAAGACATTAAGCTAGCAATTAAAATATCAGCGTTTGTGTTCACATATGTTTATAGTAACTGTTAAATGAAAACCAAAATGCATGTGGGTTTTCTTTCCAGAACAACACATATGTGAATATGTACATGCATGTATAAATGCATTATTTTTTTATAGTTTGTAATGACAAAAATCAAATTGTAAAGTAATTGATAAATTGAAACGATTCCTGTCTTTATGTTACATGTGTTTTCGATATGTATATGCAAATCAGTGTGCTAAACAGATTTAAGTCTATCAATGTTTAGAACTAGAAAATATAATCTGTATTTTGTTTGAAATCTACATCAAGTGCTTTCGTATTATTATGGCTACTATTTTAGCCTAAATAATATCGATTTCATGATTTCATTCTTTTAAGATTTTCTTTAAGGCATAAGTGCTTTCTGTAAAGTTACACTGGTTGTAATCTGACTTCACACATAAGTTTCACTAAACACAGTAAATTTCTAAACTTGCTTGGTTCTTAGAGTTTGCCTTTGATGACGGAAATACTCAGCTTACGGTACCCTAAACATACGAGTATGTATTTTTTGCATACATATATATATATATACATATATATATATATATATATATATATATATATATATATATATATATATATATATATATATATATATATATATATATATATATATATACACACACACAAACAAACATATATATGTATATATATGTGTGTATGTGTTTGTGTGTGTGACGTGCGTGCGTACGGACATGTGTACATGCGTGTGTGTGTGTGTATGTATGCATTTCTGTCTCTATGCGTATATATTCTTCACTATTGGGGTGGCGTTATTCTCATAACATTGGATGGATGAGAATCTGTATCAGCCTCGAATACATTTCAAGTCAGCACACTAAGAAAGATAATGAAATATTGCAGGCCATACACGAATATGGATATCTCTCAGACAATTATATCCATAGACTGACACAAGTACTCTACTGGAATATTATTTGTTAGACACTGATATGAACTCAAAACGTAAACAAATGCAATAAAAAATCCTGAAGCATTTTGTCCACTACTTTACTGATTCCGCCCATCTATGTAAGGTTTGAAACTGTTATAAAAAATCAGCTTTGAAGCTAAAAGTTTAAGAATCTACAGCAGACTAAGATCCATCTTTGTTTCTGACTATCTCTTAGTTTTTGCGCCACTCTTGAGGAAAAAAAAAACCGTAAAGCATAATCCAAATATTTGCCATATGCACCCAGAACGCAAACGTCCGTTACATTATATACAGCTAAATTTTTTCCGGTTTCCTAAAGATACTGAAAATCCACTGCCAATTATTAACAATAACTCTCATGGTCATAGACGTTCACAAATTTGGTGGGGTTGATAAAATACGAGGCGTCCAGGATATAAACGTGCCTACATGGTAATTGAAGTTTTCCTATTATATAGGCAAAAAATTTGGAGATATACTTGGCACCACGCACTTTTTATATGGACCTTCAAATGATGACAGGCGAATCGACACAACGAGATCTTGAGTTAGGACGTATGGTAACTAAGTACCATAAGGCAGTTCGTGATTCTGCCATTCCCCCACCGTTCAAAATTCGAAGATTGCAAATAATAGTAATATGAACAAATTTAAATTGAAAATAACATATACATGTGTGTGATACTGAATAAATTGATTTATAAGTATATGCTTTGTATAAACAAATAGAAACTTTGAGGTGGTATCTATGTAACAGCGTGCTAGTAAATGAGATATTTCATTTCGTTATAAAATGGAACTTTATATAATGGAACTTAATATGTTTACATTTTAGAACTAATAGTTTTGAATTATTATTCTGCCGAACTATGTAAGACAGTTGGTTGGTATGCCTAATTAGATATGAATCAGACCAATTCAAAAATCAATCGTACACACTCACCCGAAAAATATGAAAAGACCAATTCAATTTAAAATGAGTTTTACATTGCCATAACTATTTTAATTAAATATCATATCGTACGTTCTTTAGAAAATATATTATTAGTGTATTCAGCAACGGATAATATTGTAAATATTGTGTGCATTAAGAAGCCGGTAGTGGACTTTGCCTTTCATCCTATCAGGGTCAATAAATTAAGTACTAGTTACGCACTGGGGTCGATGTAATCGACTAGTACTCTCCCGACAATTTTCAGGCCTTGTGCCTCTAGTAAGAAAGGGTTATTTATAGTGTGCAATTTCAACTAATTAAACAGGAATTTCGAATGCTATCTGGTAAAATCTCAATTCCGTATTTCAGCATTCTAAGTTTATTTCCTATTTAAACATCCAAAGATTATAAAAATAAGCGCGCCAGTTTCGATCCTATCAATTTGTATCTCAGATTTATTTATCGTAAGTCATTGTAATTATGGTCGTTAGATTTTGAATGGTCAGTAACGATGGCTGAAGCAGACGGCTATTTGCATTAAATTATTTCTTTCTTTTATTGTTATTGGGTTGTTATAAGCATAATGTTTTCTTATGATATAAAATGTTGGTTTGAATTTCGTAAGTCTGGAATGAACAATGTAAATATCTGTAACACAATGGATATAAATCTGCTGACGATATATAACACAAAACCAGTTAAATGGGCAAAATAAATAATTACTTAATCGAAGAAGGGTCACTATGAAATTACAACGTAACAATACTATCAGATTTTCCGGGGCCGTTTAGAACATCCCTGTCTATTGCATTCTTAATCTGAGCAGTATAATGTGGTTTTGATTTCGGCAAATGATGGAGAAAATGGTAAATTGGAGATATGCATTATTTAACCATGTTCTGACTTATTTTTTTCCTGTTTCATAAAACTACTCTATTTACTCTGGTTATTCAAATGCAACATGAGAAGAATACACGTGTGCTGTTTGCAATAATCACCAGACTGGTCTCTCCTTAATACTCATCAAAACTCATTTAACTAGTAGCAAACTCCCGGAGTTACGAATACATCTTCAAATAAATAATATAAACGATGTATTTTTAGCAGAAATAAATTCATCCAATAGTATAGGGTTGATGGCTGGGTATTAAACACGGAAAATAAATAATTGTTTATATATAACAAAACATTTCCACAGATACATATACAGACACGTAGACATAGGCATATGTAATATAGAACATTGAAAAGAATAATTCAGTACCAAAACAAAATAAGACGTGTAACACTGGTCAAAAACCCCAAATTAAGCACAAAGAAATAGAAAAAACAACACGCGGAGCAAAGTCCCGAGTAGAAAAAATATCTCTGAACGCCACGTGACTGCAATATATATGATATGTATAAATATATATCTATATATATAGATATATATAATAATATAATATAATATAATATAATATAATATAATATAATATAATATATATATATATATATATATATATATATATATATATATATATATATATATATATATATATATATATATATATATATATATATATATATATATATATATATATATATATATATATATATATATATATATATGAATGTAAAAGTAAGTGCAGTCCATCTCAGCATACACATAATTTCTTACAAACGCACAACGCATATTAAGTAAGACATATAAATACATTATATATGGAAATGAACAATAAAAATTGAAATTCTGGAGCATCTTTCTTCAAGTAGAATATCCACAATACAAGAAAATTCTACTGCACAACTTATAAATCGTGAGCAGTACACACATTTAAAGAAACCGAATATTTGTTGTAATCCTCTCCGCTTATTTTCAACATTTCGAGGACAGTTTATTATCATTGATAATTTTGTCCCTTTGTAAATAGTCAATTAAATCTTAACCTTTGTTTGTCATTTATATGTTGTATACTAACGGATAAATATTTCATATATTAATTTGAATTTCTATGGTAAGGTATAAAAAAATTTACCACTAAACAGAGGTTGCTTTGATATAGATTTCCGCTTCAGATGTTTCAAAATATATTCCATACATGTAGCTCTCACAAAATGGTAGTCACGTCATCTTTGGAAACAAATAATATTCAAATAAGATTCCTAGATACAGTCATATATGTTCGGAAGAAAAGTCTGGTATGATTTTAGTGAACTAAACACAAACGCATATTCTATTTGTTTGTTTGTTTGTATTTTTTTGTTTTGTTTTGTTTTGCTTTTTTTTGGAGAGAGAAAGTAAGATTTTGGTAGGAGAAAATTTCTTTAGTAAAACATCTTCGAAAAGGCTTCACCATAAAACTTTCCATATTGCTATGATCTGAAATTAATAGTTTTGTTAACGTTTCCACCGCTATCTTCATGTACATTATCGATTTATGTAAGGGTATTGTTACGCATCATTATTTTATCACGTGAAAATTATCACGTGTAAATCTTAAAGTAAATATTTTCTTCTATTTAGTATATTTACACAAATAATTCACAGAGGTTCTTACTCACTCACTCATTCATTCATTCATTCATTCATTCATTCCTTCACTGACTCACTCCTTCTTTCCTTATTCACTCGTTCTCTCAATCAGTTACTAGCTCACCACTTTCTCCCCTCTAACATTTAGTATTGGAAGCACTATAGCAATGTAATGTGTGTTGGTATTATGTGACACGAAAACATTTCATGGCGACTTTCAAATCAATTGCTTAATGTATTAAGAGAATAGCTTGTTTGATAATACATTAATTTTCCTTGTGGACTTACTGACCAGTCGCATTTACAGCTACACTGTTAAAATATTAATTTAGTTGTATTTTTCTAACTCTCACACGATATCTTAATCAGAGTTCCTTTAGTGAAAGCCGACATCTGTTACACGCAATTCTCTTGTTAATCAGTCGAGTTACGTGCCTTTTGACAAACAACATATCTGGCTTAATAATACGTAGCCAATAGAGAATACTGATGTAATATTCTCTGTTTCTTACTTGAACATGTACAGTGGATTAAGAGATATGTATGAATATATACATCAAATAAACAGGTACATAATTATAAAGTAAAGATAACTGCTTATTCACACGCATATTTTTATATTTAAGACCAAGTGTAAAGTGTAATGAGAATTAACAAAAGAAATTGCACATATATACAAACACACACACACACACACACATATACACACGCACGCACGTGTGTGTGTGTGTGTGTGTGTGTGTGTGTGTGTGTGTCTGTGTGTATGTGTTATAATTCACTTTGCCATGGCGGTACCAATAAGAGCGGAATTCTGGTTAGGCACCCCATACAACCACACATAGCTTAATTATTTTTTGGAATTTCCAGACAATTTTTGCCAATTTTTTGTTCTAAACACAGGAGTTCACATGATTCGGAAAAAATAAAATAAAAAAATTAAAATGACTCTCCTCCAATAAATCCTAAAATTGCCACTCGTTATCATTTTTTTTTCTAAATCAAAGTTTAAAATTCGCAGAATCCGAATCTTATGCTTAAATCCCAGCAATGTACCACCTTTGGATACATCATCATGCCATTAAATGTTTTATGGTGAGAAAAGTATTGTAAAGCATGAATACTTGTCAAGAGTGACAAAGAAAAGGGGAACGTATCAAATGGTCGTGAGATGTGCAAAAAATAACATCAAAATTGCCCATATATCACACATTAAATGTTTACATAATATGAATTTTCGTGTCTATAACATAAATTCTTTAAAACTTTCGGAAAATTAAAAAAAAAAAAAATTATGTTGGGTTATATGGGGTGCTTGAGCCAGAATAACTGCCCTAATAACAGGTTGTTCCGACTCCATATATTTATACTTCACACTATTACTGATTTATGGTGGTGGGGGCGTGGAGGGATGAGGTCATGGATATTCTCCGCCTCAGCCAATTATATGAGCTCGAAAATCAGTTCAAAGTAATATTGGTTTCATATTTTGGCACAAGCCCAGCTATTTCGAGGAAGGGGTTAAGTCAATTACATTGACCCCAGTGATCAAATAGTACTTGTTTGATCGACCCCGAAAACTTTGTGAGTGAATTTGGCAGATGGATACTGAATGAAGCTCATATAAATGTACGCTTGTATGTATGTATATATCTCCGTGCGTATGTGTGTGCAATTCTGCTTGTCCCCTGCAACCACTTGAAACTGGTGCTGATTTGTACACGTCCCTCTAAATTATCGGTTCGGTTAGAAGAGAGCTACAAAATAAGTACCCAGCTTAGAAGAGAGAATAGTACTTGGGCCAATTTCTTCGGCGAGATGCTTCACGACGGTGTACCAGCATAGCCGGGAAATTCAATGGAAGATTTCTTGACAGATGAATGACTAGACACAATCATAAAGATTTACATATCCCAGTACATAATTTGAGAATTAGAAAACCAAATCTTGTTAAAACTACGCAGTATTATGAATGCCATCATAGATTTCGGTTTCTTTAAAAGATATGTGTAAGCGAGAAAATGCGTTGCAGTATTCTGTTACACGTCTTTACGTTTCTTGATCAAACAAATGTGATTAACTTCCGTTATAACGTGGTATTACATACCTGTGTTGTAAAACACGTTATGTCTTAGTAAATAACATTACTACACGCACCATGGACATAAATAATGTATTCGATTCGCTGACACATGGTATCCATGAATACTTTGGAATGGATTAGATAATGAGAGGCCGTAACTTTAGTAATCGCCGAACAACATGAGTATAGGAAATGAAATCCCTGCCTACAACTACATATCAAACCTGGATCATGAACTATATGCACCAGAGCTGCCTGTCAAAGCAAAGTATATTCACACATATACACACACGTATACACACACACATGTATACACACACACATGTATATATACACACACATGTATGTGTGTCTATATATATATATATATATATATATATATATATATATCGTTGCTATTATGTTAAAATGTCGTATGTCTAAATTTGGCCAAATGCGTTTTTTTTTTCCAATACTTATTTTTGCTGCCAATACACGGTTCCTTTGGTCAAACTATCATAACTCCAGCAGATTCAGATGCCTAGATGCTAAACATTGTCAACGTGTAGTACAACGATTTTGCTATGGAAAGGTGAAATTATTTCCCGCTTTCTGAAAAAGTAAAGATTTGGACTTACGACACTTTTGCATAATAGCAACGATATATATATGCGCGCGCGCGTATGTGTGTGCGTGTGTGGGAGATGCTGACGGTATTCGAGGACAGAGTTATGATTTAAAAATAAACGCTTATATAATAACAGTAAAAAACTGTGATTTTATAGAAATAACAAACTTAAAGATAAATTATCAATTTAATAATTTTTTCAATAAAACCACCATAAGCATCAGTAACTGCCTCAATGCGGGGTCGAATTCATTTACAAGCTCGTATCAAGTGGCCCTTGTTCATATCGGACATAACTCGAACTATGGCGGCTTTCAAAGAATCTTTGGTGCTAGGTGGGGGGGGGGGGAATGTTCATTGACATTTTTCTGAACGATCCTTCATACATAGTACTCCAGTGGATTGCAATCTGGAGAATTGTATGGGATCAAAATATATTTTAGCATATAGACATGAGCGAAGAATAGATTTATGCACATATTCCACTATCTGCCTTATTTTCCAATGATAATTTTGATTTGTGTCATATTAATTAAACGAAAGAAATTATTTTTTGTAGACTAACTCCGCACTATTCGAAGCTTAGTAAAGTTTCATTGTTCCTCATAAAAACAGCTACCGAATACGTCGTCGTAGTGGTTGTCGTTATTGCTGTGGTCGTAGTACTAGGTGACTTCTATAATAAGAATGCTCACCTTCCTCTTTCAGAACGAGATAAAAAATATGGCATTTTTATTTCGATAATATATATAATAACAATAACGTCTTCAGTGGTGTTAATGGTAACAAGAACAACAACAACAATAACATTGTGACGCATTTAATTTGATGCTTTTCACTGAATGAGATATCACCATATCTCTACCAACAAATAATAACGGAAAAGAAAGCATTTACTCTTCAACATTTTCAAAATAACCTTCGATTTTAGAAACGATTTTAGATGAGATATGAAAGGCTGCGTTGTAGCGATATGAGTAAAATTGTTTTAAAATTAATCAGAAGAATAACTAAAACACTGATGATTCTTGTATAACTTACTTGATTGATGAGATTGATGTACTTAATCTTCAGATTCATCAACGCTTGTAGGAAAGGCGATTATCGGAGAATCACTTCGTAGTCGCTTTTCCGTGTAGAGATAGCAAATACTTGTGAAATGATAATAGTATGATATATGCAACTTAGCTGTTTGACATTTTATTTTAAATGTAGGTGTTCATGTATGTTAGCAGTAAATCTTACTTCCCATTTTCTATCTTAGTCATTGAACATATTGCATCCAAGCAAAATGATGTTTGAAATTAAATTCTTCATTTGTTAATCGTAATAAGGCAAAAAAAAAATGTTTGGACACATGAGATTAAGAAGTAAATTTCATCTCTTAAGAAAGCAAATATTGAGTTTTGTAACATTATGAGATGCTGTAAGTTTTTAATGGAACTATGTGAATATAAATAATTGTACAGGCTGCACTCATTACGTGGAAGTACAGCTATAGCAAGTCTTCATAAATAGTAAAATCCAAAACGATAATACTTGAAAAAGTTGTATTCATAGGCTGAATTGTAAAATGCACCATTTGTTACTGAGTTTCAGTTACATATGTAACTCAACTTTGAGATAGAAGTAGGAAAATAACTTTGGTTTTCGGTTATATAATTAGCTCGTTGGGTAGACACTTCTATGATACTCCTGAGTCAATGGACAATTTCACATGAAAATATTTTCAAATTTTTGGTTCAATGCCAACGATTTCGGGAGAGGAGCTCAGTCGATAAGATTGACCTAGTGCTCAACGAGTACTTATTTTATTGACGCCTAAAGGTATGAAAGGCAAATTTGAGTTCAGCGGAATTTGAACTCGGAACATAAAGATAAACTAAATGCCTCTAACCATTTTGCCCGGTGTGCTATCGATTTTCCCAGCTTACCGCCTAAAACGTCCTATAAGAATCTTTTCTACGATAGGTACAAGGCCTGAAATTTGGAGGAAGGAGACTTGCCGATTACATCAACCCTGAAAGGATGAAAGGCAAAGTCAAACTCAGAACGTAGCGAGGGGCGAAATACCGTTAAGTATTTCGCCCGACGTGCCAACGATTCTGCCAGCTCGCCGCCTTTGAAACTTCCTATAACAATAAAAATTATTTTTATCATTGAAATATTTCGAGAAATATTGATCTATAATAGCAACCTCATTCCGTATATTCTTTTCTACACTAGGCCCAAAGTTTTGTTGGAGGGGGAAAGTCGATTAGATCGACCCCAGTACGCAACTGGTACTTAATTTATCAACCCCGAAAGGATGAAAAGTGAAGTCGACATCGGCGGAATTCGAACTCAGAACGTAAAGACAGACGAAATACCGTTAAGTATTTCGCCTGACGTGCTAACGTTTCTGCCAGATTGCCACCTTCTCATCTCGTATATTATACAAAGAATCACATATTAATTACATTAAAAGGAAAGAAAAAATAGAGGCATTTGTTCTTTTATCTACAAGCGAAATATAACCGCGTGTTCAGTTATACTTACCGGTAGATAATGCTTTCAGGTTTGGACAGTATAAATATTATGCAATTAAAAAGTATCTTACGCATCGATTAAATATTTAACTTTTTATTCACTGCACGAATTTTTACAGAAAATGTAGAGTACATAATTCCATTTTTTGTGCGTACACAAATCATGAGGACGGTTGATGATGATAATGATATATATAATGATGATATATATATATATATATATATATATATATATATATATATATATATACACACACACATATATATATACATACATTGGTGTGTATGTATATATACATATATAACAGTCTATTATTAGTACCGCTCTATAATGATTGTATGTGTACGTATATATATATATATATATATATATGTATATATATATATATATATATATATATATATATATATATATATATATATATGTGTGTGTGTGTGTACATATATGTGTATATGTGTGTGTGTGTATCTTCGCACAGATACTTGACATGAGATAAATTTGCTATGTGATAAAAAGTCTATTTCAACCATTTAATAAATATACGCATAAACATATAAAGATACGTATCGACATGTACATAGGGATGGACACAAACATTCCCACACACATACACGCAGAAGCCCTCACACAAACACACACCCAAGCAACCTGTACGCGAATGCGTACATATATGAAGACTTATTCGACTATATCAATTAGTTTTAGAATTCTTTTTTTTTTTCCATTTCAAGGGAAACGTACTTGTTTTCTTATAAACTTCAAAATAACAATAAAAGAATAAATCAGAATAAAAACAAGTAATAATAATCAAGACGTATCAAAAGAACTGGTATCGATTTATCAATTTTCATTGAGAAAATCTATTTACGACAAGAAACAATTAATTTCAATTGCAGCCACTTTCCTTTAATTAATTTTAATTTGTGCAATTTCTAGCTATTTCAATTTCTATTAATGAAAACCTTAGGAATATTGGTTAATGATCTTCAAGGGTATATCAGAACCATTAGAATCATGTGAAGAAATAAGCATACACCTACCTACTTTCATATTTTGTCATACAGCTACAGTAACACAAACATACGTCCATAATCACATAGTTTCATAAACGGAAGTTGCGCGTAAAGCTGCACCGATGAATACACATACATATA
Organism: Octopus bimaculoides; assembly: GCF_046866305.1. Lineage (NCBI taxonomy): Eukaryota > Metazoa > Mollusca > Cephalopoda > Octopoda > Octopodidae > Octopus > Octopus bimaculoides. The sequence goes on along the minus strand of NC_142936.1, from coordinate 79,804,465 downwards.
TATGTGTGTATGTGTTTATGTTCGTGCATATGTATGTATATGTGTCAATGTGTATGCGTTTATGTGTGCGAATATGTGTGTGTATGTGTGCCTGTGTATATGTCTTTGTATTGTGTATGTATCATTATTTTTCTATATATTTAGATTGTCGTTAATTCTATGTCCATGTATGTCACATAACCTAGTTATTCTTTTATTTGTTTCAATCAAATGACTGCAGCCATGCTGGAGCACAACCTTTAGCCGAAGAAATCGACCCAGGATTTCCTCTTTGTAAGACTAGTACTTATTCTAGCAGTCTCTTTTACTGAACTGCTAAGTTACGGGGACGTAAACACACCAATGTCGGTTGTCAAGCGATGGTAGGGTGGGATACAAATATATACATACACCCACACACATACACACACACACTCACACACACACACAAACACACATACACACACACACATATATATATATATATATATATATATATATATATATATATATATATATATATATATACGACTGGCTTCTTTTAGTTTCCGTCTACCAAATCCACTCACAAAACTTTGGTCGGCCCGAGGCTATAGAAGATGACACTTACCCATGGTTCAGTGAGACTGAACCCAGAACCGTGTGGTTGGTAAGCAATCTATTTACCACACAGCCACGTCTTTCCTGTGTAGTTGTTCGACGAAAAATTAAGCACTAGACTTAAATACAAATTGAATTCGACTAAAACCATTGAAGACGTATTTCACCACGACCGTTGTCTAAATGGTTAAAACATGTAAAGTAATAAAAAATATTTGACAATGTGTAATTATTGTTTTTAGAGACAGAAAACAATTAACCTTTGAACACTAAGTACATGACTCGGGGTCACGCTCAATAATTCTACTGATGTAACTGTGGCAATGAAATGACAGTCGCATTCTAAGTACAACCTGAAAATCAGAATTTCACCAGACATATTTTAACTCATCCGATCTCAAATTTGGAGATGACAGCTTTTCTCTGTCTATCTCTCTGCATCTGCCTATGTGTTTGTCTGTATCTGCCTGTATGTCTGCCTGTATGTCTGCCTATCTGTCTTTTTCTTTCTTACTTCACTCTACCACGTCTTTCACTAAAACACGTACACTTTTCTCAAATATATATTTCTATATAAAACTACTTATATGGTAAACAAATACAACGTTATATTTTCTTTTGAACCATTCTAATTCTTCCACAGTAAACCCCCTTTAAGCAATCAATCTTCACACAATACTGAAGTCTTCTAGCTATCTCTCAGCGGATGTCGAGACAAATCATCAAAAGTTTTTCCCCTCATCAATCTAGTCTTATCTCTCAAGATGAGAAGTCCGGAATTGTTATTGCGAACTGATGGTCGTCGGGAGATAAATCATAAAAAATAAATAAAAGAGATTTGTATAATTAATAATTCTTAATTCTGATATTATATCATATCTAGATTTTAGTTTTGCTAAAATACTAAAACTTTTTTGAGTTGACATATGAAAAGTTAGTGTAGGGCAGTATTATTTTATCAAATACAAAACAGCTTTTGTGTTTGGCCCCCAAGCTAACCCTCACTAGGCAGACGAATCATCAAATACATTCCTATCATAACAATACAATGCTCTCTTTTATGAAAACTTGTTATTGCCTTAACCACTACATCATTTATTTTTCCCAAAACCGTACATCAAAACTTGACGTAGATTTGGTTGTTGTTTCTAGCAGTTTCAGTGATCATTCTGCGGTCCTGTCCTGCTGCGAGATCATGAGATGAAGAGTAAGGTTGCAGGCAGTGCACGGCTGTCCGAATTGTAAATTTATAGTCATATTATAGGCGCGTTTAAGGTTGTATGCGTAAGAAGCTCGTTTCCGTGCCAAATGGCCTTGATTTTAGTCTCACTGCGCTGTATCTGGTACGTCTGGTACCGAAGTCCCGAGAGAGTAATGGTTTGTAAAAGAATTTCATCGATAGTAAATGCGTAGGAGCTCTTCACACACAGACACAGACACACACGCCCACACACTCACGTACATCCACATACACACACACACACACACATACACACACACATGCCCACACATATATACACTAATGTAGCTATACTGTTATGTATATATATATATATATATATATATATATATATATATATATATATATATATATATATATATATATATGTATATATATATATATATGTATATATATATATATATATATATATATATATATATATATATATATATATATATATATATATATGTATGTATGTATGTATGTATATACACGCATATGTCTATGCATAAACATGTGAGTGTATATTTATGCGCATATATACATATGTATTTACGCATGTGAATATGAGTGTATGCATGTGAGTTTGTGCGTATATTTTTGTAGCCTCGCTTCTTTACAACCGGATGTGGTTTGTTTATGTACCTCTAATTTAGTGGTTTAGTAAAACAAATATACAAAGTTAAGTACTAGACATAAAAAATAAGTATTGGAATCGCTGTGTTCATCTCTTCAAAAGGCAGTCATTAGCCGTAGCCTAATGCAAGACTAATAGACTAATGCAAGTGAAAGACAGTGAAACATATGTCTGTCCGTAGCAGAATATATATATATATATATATATATATATAGTCAGCAGCGCCGCCTGGCTAAGGCTTGGCTACTCTGCATTGACAAGGGGCAACACCCTGAAACTAGTCTAGTCTGCAGATGCCAAACCAGCAGGGGGACACTGCTGACCTCCCCTGTTCGAAGGTTATAAAGGACACAGGTTTCGTGTGTCACATAGCTAGCTAGAGGCGATGGCTTCTTGGAGCTAATTCACGGCAGCTTTCGTCCTAATTTTGGGACTGCCATGTTGGCTTGGCGATAACTATTAATTTCCAGTACCGCTGCCGTAGTCTCCTTTAGAGAGACTTAGAAATATTAATAACTCTATTTCTGAAAACCAGTGGATAGATTCCACTGAAATTAGATAAATAACCTTCGAGCAGATAGTCAGCAGCGCCGCCTGGCTAAGGCTTGGCTACTCTGCATTGACAAGGGGCAACACCCTGAAACTAGTCTAGTCTGCAGATGCCAAACCAGCAGGGGGACACTGCTGACCTCCCCTGTTCGAAGGTTATAAAGGACACAGGTTTCGTGTGTCACATAGCTAGCTAGAGGCGATGGCTTCTTGGAGCTAATTCACGGCAGCTTTCGTCCTAATTTTGGGACTGCCATGTTGGCTTGGCGATAACTATTAATTTCCAGTACCGCTGCCGTAGTCTCCTTTAGAGAGACTTAGAAATATTAATAACTCTATTTCTGAAAACCAGTGGATAGATTCCACTGAAATTAGATAAATAACCTTCGAACAGATAGTCAGCAGCGCCGCCTGGCTAAGGCTTGGCTACTCTGCATTGACAAGGGGCAACACCCTGAAACTAGTCTAGTCTGCAGATGCCAAACCAGCAGGGGGACACTGCTGACCTCCCCTGTTCGAAGGTTATAAAGGACACAGGTTTCGTGTGTCACATAGCTAGCTAGAGGCGATGGCTTCTTGGAGCTAATTCACGGCAGCTTTCGTCCTAATTTTGGGACTGCCATGTTGGCTTGGCGATAACTATTAATTTCCAGTACCGCTGCCGTAGTCTCCTTTAGAGAGACTTAGAAATATTAATAACTCTATTTCTGAAAACCAGTGGATAGATTCCACTGAAATTAGATAAATAACCTTCGAGCAGATAGTCAGCAGCGCCGCCTGGCTAAGGCTTGGCTACTCTGCATTGACAAGGGGCAACACCCTGAAACTAGTCTAGTCTGCAGATGCCAAACCAGCAGGGGGACACTGCTGACCTCCCCTGTTCGAAGGTTATAAAGGACACAGGTTTCGTGTGTCACATAGCTAGCTAGAGGCGATGGCTTCTTGGAGCTAATTCACGGCAGCTTTCGTCCTAATTTTGGGACTGCCATGTTGGCTTGGCGATAACTATTAATTTCCAGTACCGCTGCCGTAGTCTCCTTTAGAGAGACTTAGAAATATTAATAACTCTATTTCTGAAAACCAGTGGATAGATTCCACTGAAATTAGATAAATAACCTTCGAACAGATAGTCAGCAGCGCCGCCTGGCTAAGGCTTGGCTACTCTGCATTGACAAGGGGCAACACCCTGAAACTAGTCTAGTCTGCAGATGCCAAACCAGCAGGGGGACACTGCTGACCTCCCCTGTTCGAAGGTTATAAAGGACACAGGTTTCGTGTGTCACATAGCTAGCTAGAGGCGATGGCTTCTTGGAGCTAATTCACGGCAGCTTTCGTCCTAATTTTGGGACTGCCATGTTGGCTTGGCGATAACTATTAATTTCCAGTACCGCTGCCGTAGTCTCCTTTAGAGAGACTTAGAAATATTAATAACTCTATTTCTGAAAACCAGTGGATAGATTCCACTGAAATTAGATAAATAACCTTCGAGCAGATAGTCAGCAGCGCCGCCTGGCTAAGGCTTGGCTACTCTGCATTGACAAGGGGCAACACCCTGAAACTAGTCTAGTCTGCAGATGCCAAACCAGCAGGGGGACACTGCTGACCTCCCCTGTTCGAAGGTTATAAAGGACACAGGTTTCGTGTGTCACATAGCTAGCTAGAGGCGATGGCTTCTTGGAGCTAATTCACGGCAGCTTTCGTCCTAATTTTGGGACTGCCATGTTGGCTTGGCGATAACTATTAATTTCCAGTACCGCTGCCGTAGTCTCCTTTAGAGAGACTTAGAAATATTAATAACTCTATATATATATATATATATATATATATATATATATATAGATAGATAGATAGATAGAAAGAAAAATAGATAAATAGATAAATGCATAGATGTATAAATAGATAGATAGATAAATGAATAGATAGGTAGATAAATGGACAGATGGATAGATAAATAGATATCTTTTTATTATAGCCACACAGGGCTAAATACAGAAAATGGACAAATTACAAAGTAGAGCTTTGGGGGGGGGGGTAATTTGGATCAAAAGGGATCGCGGGAAGAAAAAAAAAACGTGGGTGGGGGCGATCAATAGGGATCGTGTATCACAGTCGATGTAAAAAACGGGGAACAGATTAGGTTTATCCGTGGAGAGAAAAGCCTACGGAAAAGACCACGGTCACCTCAGGCTTTTTTTTTTTTAAGGTACATGAAAGTAAGTACCTTCTCTCTTTTTGTCTCTTTTTGTTACAAGTCTATGCTTAAAATGGTGTCGTCTTTCATTCTTACCATTCTTGCCACATTTACCCATTTTTTATTGAAACTTTCATTCGACAACACTTTCCTCTCTATCCTCATCCTCCTTTTCAAGTGGTACTTGAAAAAGTTGACGAGGGACTGACCAGAGAGGAAAGTGTTTGTTTGTAGACCTTTCAAACGCGTCCACCACACGCATTCTTTTGCCATAGCTATCAGTGTTACAAAAACCGTTTTTCCTTCCCGTTTAAAGGAAGGTGGCGGAACAATATTCACGATAGACTCGGCTGATAAGTGGGCTCGTCCCACACGCGACAACAGCCGTTCGACGAAGGTCCACAGCTCTGAAATATCTGGACACTGCACGAGTGCGTGCAGAACGGTTTCGTCGCTCTGACCGCATCTCGGGCAGGTCGGTCCGGTGGTTTTCGAACCGTGTCTGGAGATCTTCTCTCGAACTGGTAGTGCGTCTCGATAGCATTGCCAAGCCAGGGATATCTGGAAATTATCCATTGGCCCCGGCCCGAACGTTGTCTTGAAAAGGCGGGTTAAGAATTTCTCGTCGACACCCAGGTTTGCCCCGAGAGTGTCGTCAGACCTCCCCTCCACTAGTCCTCTATAGAACGCATTGGTCGTTTGGAAGTTGCACAAGTTTGATCCCGGACGGCAGAGCTGTTGTAGAGCTTGGCGACACTCGCGGTGCCATTCGCCCAGTTTCGGTCTCTTTCTGATCCATGTTTGCAGTTCGGTGAGTGAGACGAGCTGCGGGAAGGCGTGCCTCACAAACGGCGCCCACACCTGTTCACCGTCGTCAATGAAGTTCCAGAGATGCCGCAGTCTCAGCGCATGTCTGCGCATCATTAACCACGGCATCCCCAGTCCTCCACGTAACGGTTGTTGACAGCAAATGGATCGCCTCACCATCGGAACGCCACCCTTCCACAGAAAGCGGAAAAGTATGCGTTCTAGTTTCGTGATGGTGGCATCGGGACAAGGCACGACGGTCAGGCGGTAATCGATGACTGATGCGATATACACATTAGCCACCTCCGCCCGGCCTTTTAGAGATAACTTTCTCTCAGCCCATGTTTGGCTGAGTTTGATCACTCTACTGGTGATCTCGTCCCAGTTCTTATCCATTTGGAGGTCCGGACTGAACCAGACCCCGAGCAGTTTAACCGGTCCGTCCGTCCAGCGTCCCACTACGGAATCACTGTTGGACGGTATGGGCTTGCTTCTCCAGGTGCCGAGTAACAAACCCACTGACTTTTCCGGGTTAATTTTTGCTCCTGTCACCGTTTCGTATTCTTTAAGTGTCTCGCCTAGCATCTCGACGTGCTTTTCGCTCGACACTATGACGGTGACATCGTCCGCATATGCAGACACGCTCGTCCCGCAACCCAGCTCTCGTGGGATACCCCTCAGTGTCGCCAGCTTCCGCAGTAGTGGTTCGATCGTCAATACATACAGAAGCGCCGACAAGGGACATCCCTGACGGACCGAACGCGTGATGTCGAACGGTTATAGATAGATAAATGGACAGATAGATATATAAATTGATAGATGTATAGATAGATAGATAGATAGATAGGTAGATAGATAGATAGATAGATAGATAGATAGACAGACAGATAGATAGATACATACTTACAAACATACATACATGCATAATGTATATCCATATAAATATATATACATATACATATGTACTCACTTCACTCACACCCACCACATACACACACACACATATGTTTTGCTTCTTACATATATACATACACATACACTATGGGTGTGTGTGTGTGCGTATGTGCACGTGTGTGTAGAATAGTGTATTTATATATTTACTTCTACTTTAAATGCATATCTCTACGGAAATGTGCAAAATCTATGAGGCTTTTCTTTGATTTATTCGTATGTATCTCTAGATATGAAACTGAATACATGCATATGTTTAGACTTAAGTATATTACCGCCCACTTAAAAATATACTGGTGTACTCCAAAAATAATTTATAGTAGCGATATTTGTATCAATCCATTCTTTTTAATTATACATTGGAAATTGCTATTTAATATGGTGTCTTTTCACCTCACTTTGACCATTGCTCTGTGAGAAACTGAATAGATTTTATTTATAAGCATTTGAAATTTATACTAAGGCAACTCTCTTCTATAAACCATAGCAAACACATATATACAAAGTCAGAAGAAAACCTTCAACGAATATATATTGTGACCTCCGCTGAAATCGACTTTGAGTTCAAATTACGAAATCTGTGTTCAGGTTCCGCCGTGGTCGACTCTGTTTTTCAATCTTCCGAAGTCGATAAATTAAGTTCAAGTGGGCTCGGTGTAATCGATTTATCCCAAGAATTTCTGGCCTTGTGCCAAAACTTGAAACCAATATATATTCTGACCTGAATATGTATCATCAACCACGTTAATTCTGTGTCATTAATTTATGGCTCCCGTGCCGGAGACACATAAAAAGCATCATTCGAGCGTGATCGTTGCCAGCCTCGCCTTACTGCCACATGTGCCGGTGGCACTTGAAAAACAACATTCGAGGGTGGTCACTGCCAGTGCTACGAGACTGGTTACCGTACAGGTAGCACGTAAAAAACACCTTTTGTGCGTGGTCGTTGCAAGAACCGCCTGACTGGCCCTGGTTCCAGCGGCACGTAGAAACACCCACTACACGCTCGGAGCTATTGGCATTAGGAAGGACATCTAGCTGTCGAAACTTTACTAGATCAGATTGGAGCCTGGTGCAGCCTTCTGGCTTGCCAGTCCTCAGTCAAATCGTCCAACCTATGCCAGCATGGAAAGCGGACGTTAAACGACGACGACGATGTTGATAATGAATGCAACGCACACATGTAAAGCTGAACGCCTTAGTGGTTAGAGCGTCGGGCCCACAATTATGAGGTAGTAATTTCGATTCCCCGACTGTGCTGTGTATTGAGTTTGTTTTACGTTGCCCCAGTTTGCTCAGCATTACAAATTTTAAAAAAATAATAAAAGGGGTTTGTATGATAGTGTATTGAGGAATATATTATACAAAAGAATTCCAAATCTGTTTTTTTAGGTTTTATTTATATTCTTATAAAATTAATGTAGGATATAGAATATGGAATATATAAAATATATAGTAGAATGAAATGAAGTATTGAATATTAAGTATTAAAGGACTAGTATACTTTCCTGCTTTCTAGCAGTCTTCAAGGACCCATGGGACAGAAATGTTTCAACTGCGTGTATATATATATATATATATATATATATATATATATATATATATATATATATATATACATACACACATATATATGTATGTATGTATGTATGTATGTATATACATACACACGCACATCAGCAACATTCGTCACTTTCTTGTAAATGGAATCATGACCCCGAAATATTGAATACAAGGTAAGTCTAGATTAATTCACATATTTGTTATCTTGTGATTTACATTGCATTTACTTTGCATTGTTTTGGCCCTACCCACGATTATTTATACAATATTTTCTACATAATGCTTCATACCAATTATTCCGTTATATATATATATATATATATATATATATATATATATATATATATATATATATATATATACACACAAGAGTTAAAGAATGGAGTAAATAACATCCGGGCTACATATGTTTCATAGCGAGCGGAACCTTAGAAGTGGTAAATATCCTCCTAACTCCAACTATAATGCCACTGCTAACTCCTGATCCTTAAATTTACCACAACCTCCAACTATACCTCTTGCAAAAATAGAGAACGACACAGAAGAGGCCACCGGGCATAATAATTATCATATTATACAAACCCACAGCACCATCGTAAACTTCTTAACAAATGCTAATTCTAATGCCAGCAATAATGACGGACCTAATACCGGTTCCTCACTGAATAACAATCCTTTCACGAGTTTATCCGGAACACTCATTACAAACTTGTGCAACGTCAGGCGCTTAACCTCCTGTTCTTTAGATAACTGCTGTCTCACAAAAAACATCGTTTATAGGTGTACAGTATCACCTACCAACTGTAACTGCATATATATTCGCTCAAGTAGCACCACCTTCAAAGCTAGAGTGAACAACCACTCCTTCAGTTTCAAGTCCCAAACAAAATCCAACTTTACATCATTATCTCAGTTAATCAATAAATTAAAGATTGATTCAACTACTTACACATTCAAGTGGTCCACAGTCACCCTCAGCAAACCATAGAGCAGCTATAATAACAAATGTGATTTCTGCATAGCCGAGGTCTTAGCTATTTTCAATGCACGGATTGTCTTAATGAAGGCAGCAGTATAATTTTTACCTGCAAACATCGAACACAAAATCTTTTCTCAAAATACAAATAACATCTCCACCCCACCTTTCCCCCTAACCTTCATAAATTTTCCATGTTATCTCCCCTCACTACCACTATATATTTAACCAACAATATATTTTCCCTTAAATTCCTTTTTCTCATTTACGTACTTCTCTGTATTTTTGCACACTGTTTAAAATTCTATACTATCATTTCACCTACCTCATCGTCATACCCTTCCCTCCTTAAACTTACAAGTATATGCGCCAACATACACCTCTACTACTTCATACGGTAAGCACGCTCACTGCACACATACATTCCTCAATTGGAAACCAGTAGTAGCCGCCACGATTCTCCCCTATTCCTTCTTGCTTTCTTCATGCATATATATCTTTTCTCCCTCTTGACAACATATATCTGCCTACCTTCTTCTCTCCACATTACTTTTATTTTATTATTTTTTTCTAATACCACTCCCCTTGCTGATTTCTGTGATTCGGCCAAAACAGCCCTATTGAAAACTACCGGTCAAATGACCGTACTTAAACATACACTCTTTTATTGAGACTAGTACATACAGAAATGAATTGTTGAAAATGGCATTCTTTCTTTGAGGATTAACGGATTTATTGCAATCTGCTGCGACTTGAATCTCGCTTGAATAATGCGAGAATCTATTACATCATCAAAAATTGGAGCGAAAAAGTAAATGAAACCTTAAAAATATATGGCTAGGATTATAAAAGATTACCAACTTATCGTTTCAATTTATAGCTGTATTTGTAAAAAAAAAATGAAACAGGAGAGGTTCACTAAAGTTATGAGCTACTGATAGTTTCTTCTGAAAATATCACAGATGTTCATAGTATATCTTGATATATTATTTTTGAAATAACTTATTTAACTGAATATAAATCGTGAATAGTATAGATAAAAAGATATATATCTCCATCATGGTATTCAGAACAATATATTACTATATCCACTTTCCACATTTATTATCAACCAGACATTTAATAACTGGATCAGAAATAATTATTTTTCATTCCATATATTGAGAAGACAATATATATATATATATATATATATATATATATATATATATATATATATATATATATATATATATATGAATCAGAAAGTATTTGCTCTTGCAATTTTTATATACAATATAAAACAAAATATATTGGCCAATATATACAGAGTTCTATGTATCTAATGTCGAATCAAACATAGCTGTCTTCTGTCACACAAAATGAATACCATGCGCTTAATACCGAAAAAAATTATTTCCTTTGTCAAAAGTATTTATGGCTACGATTTATGAAGCATACACACACTCACACACACGCACACGCCCGCTTACACACACATATACACACATAAATGCATACACTCACACATATATATTTATACACACGCACACACATATATATATACATACGTGTGTATATGCACACACATATAGACGTATATGTGCATATAAATACTTACACGTACGTACGCACGTACACGCAAACACCCACACATATATGAGACAAAAAAGTGAAAAAAAAAAAAAAACCCAGTAGAGTCAACGTCGGAGAAGGAATGTTATTTAGAATTATGACAGCTGGCATCTGACATCTAGTTATTCGAATTCCATATTCCCGGGCATCAGACTGAAATCGGAGAGTGCTTACTGTGATCCATTTTTCAGAATATATATTGGTAAATGTGGAAATTTTCTGATTAGAGACAGACATAAATGTGGAAAAGAAAAGAGAAAAACAAAAGAAAAGGTGAAGCAGTGAAAATATTGCCTTTTCTAGTAGTTGCCCTGGCATATAATGTGCGAGGCAAAGTTTATTTCTATTCGTGTGATGTTTAACCTCTGGAATTAAAGAGAAGGCAAATGATTGATTGTAATGTTGCAAGTTGTATGATGGAGTTTATAATTTATCTGTTCATGCACGTTTCACTGAAGTTCCAAAAGGGAGTGTATTCTTGTTTTACGTCGGATGTACTACGTCGATTAGGTGTAGGCGCAATGGCCCAGTGGTTAGAGTAGCGGACTCGCGGTCATAGGATTGCGGTTTCGATTCTCAGACCGGGCGTTGTTAGTTTTTATTGAGCGAAAACACCTAAAGCTCCACGAGGCTCCGGCAGGAGATGATGGCGAAGCCTGCTGTACTCTTTCACCAAAACTTTCCCTCGCTCTTTCTTCCTGCTTCTGTTGGGCCTGTATTTCAAAGAGCCAGCATTGCCACTCTGTGTCACGCTGAATATCCCCGAGAACTACGTGAAGAGTACACGTGTGTAAGGAGTGCTCAGCCACTTGCACGTTAATTTCACGAGCAGGCTGTTCCGTTGATCGGATCAACTGGAACCCTCGCCGTCGTAAGCGACGGAGCGTAAACAACAACTACGTCGATTAACTGTTGATGATAGATATATTCAGTGAGAAATAATGGATCAAAACTAAGATAATTAAAAAAAAAAATTATATTATGTTGTTTATTGGGTTATATGCTAAAAATATATATGCATGTATATATGCAAAATTATTAGTCTTCGAAAGAATTTAGTGGATTGTTAGAATGGTCTGCGTTGACGGCGTCGACACACATAGCTTCATATGAGAATTTGTGGCAGACTTTAACCAGTTCAAAGGCTATGTAGTTTGATGCATTTAAGATTCCGGGAATTTGTCATTCCCGGAATGAAGAAGTCGTCAAATAATTTGCATCTATTTTTTTTGTGGTTTGTAAAGTAAGATTGAATACATATATATGTACGAATACATATAAAAGAACGAAATAGTCATCGGTCTATGCTGTAAAACATTGTTATTGGGAATCCATGCTATTCTGATAATTTTTAGCCACAGGTTAAACTTTTATATGTGCTTCAGCAGCGACTAATCATTATCTTAAGTTTTAGAAAGAAATTTACGATGAAAAAAAAAATGTGTGAGATAAAATATTCCTAACAATAGAAACTTTTATAAAACATATTTCTGAAACTATCGAACCAGTCAAACTAGAAATAACTTTTTCCCATTGATCTTATAATTAATTTAATTTCAGAACGATTCATCTCTGAAGTGTTGAGTTGGCTATACTTTTATAAATTGCTGAAATAATTTTCAAAATTAACATAACGATATCTATTCAGAGGCTAAAAATATTGACGTTTTGTGAAACGCCAATCATACATCCATCCATCCATACAGACATACATAACTTGTCACATGTCTTTTAACACACACACACACACACACACACACACACACACACACACACACACACACACACACACACACACACATATATATATAGCAATAATAAATCTCTGAGCGAGGTATAAACAGTAGCTGCACGACGTCGTGAGTATATTTGTCACATAAATGTGGCTAACCATTAAGGGTGGATGCTACTGTAGCTGGTAGCCCCATGTAGACACCTCCTCCAGTTGGCTATTGACACTTTATGTGCCTTATCAGTATTTGCAAAGGGAAGCCATTCTTCCCATCTCCAAACTGACGTGGTACACATGAACTCGAGTTTCTCGGTATTGACCCATCATCAGCATATGACAGTCACCGGTTGTCGATGTGAAGTGGTTCCCAATGTAAATATATATCTCCTTTTTCCAGTGACGAAAAGTCACTGATCTCGGAAAAGTGTAAACAAGCAATAACAAATCTCCGAGCGAGGTATAAACAGATAAACAGTAACTGCACGACATCGTGAAGTATATTTGACACTTAAATGTGGCTAACCCTTAAGGGTGGATGCTACTGTAGCTTGTAGCCCCAGGAAGACAACGCCTTCAGCTATATATATATATATATATGGCAAAGGAAAGACGGAATATAGAATATACGAGAATTTATTATTAATCGCGACAATTGTTTCGCCACATTTATCATTGATCCCTCATGGGTGCAGAGGTATCTCATCGGGTGATTATAAATACAACTCGTTAAAATAAAAGTTCTCCAATCTAATTTCTCGTTTTGTAGAAAGAAAAACAGCCAGACTCAGAAAATATTTTCATTTATATAGAAGATAAAAAATAAAATCACAGAAGACAAAAAGAGAAACGAACACGCAATCCAGCGAGAAAAATACTTAAAATACCCGTGAAAAAAGTTGCATGGCGCGAGTACACTCGCTCATACAAGTATCCGCAAAAATGTGAGCATACGCAGACGTGAGGTTTGGTGCACTCATGATCACAAAGCGAGTTAACTATCTTCTTGGTGTTTGTAAGAATAGGGAGGTTTAAAGTAAAATTACAGCATAACTTGGTCCATAGTAAGGTACGCAAAACTATACAATATAATTTCCAGGAGATGCCGTCACTGCTCCGAGAAATCCTTGTCTATTCTGTGGACTAACAAGAAGATCATTAATAGAATTTCTGAACCACTCTCGAGATGTCTACACGCATATAAATGTACTTTCTTACAAGGCAGTGAGAATGAATTTTGAGTAACCGTTAGCATAATCTAAATTACTTTAAGGGATGGATGATTTAAGTTTACTTTTATCCTCCCCGTTCTTACAAACTCCATGTAGATAGTTAACTTAGGAAAAATTTATGATTTTCTCCCAATGGCTTATGGATAACGATAGAAAGTAACCTTAATAATGTAGATCTATTTGGACTTTAACTTTGAGTTGCAATTAGATAAACTTAAACCCTACCGTAAGCCCAATGAAAAGCTATTTTATATTAACAAAGAGTCAAATCATCCACCCGTAATTCTTAATGATCTAGTTTGTAATATAGGATGGCTCATATCATCCATATCTTCAGACGAGACAGTGTTTCAAAATGAGAGAGAGAGAGAGAGAGAGAGAGAGAGAGAGAGGGAGGAGAGTGTAAGGCATACTAGATAAAGCTGAATGAAACATAGAAAGAAACGGGTAAAGTGATATGAATTGATCTTAATACTTGACAAGTATGATGTTAAGTAAAAACAAAACGATGAAATGCACAGCTGATCCAACATAATTTGAACATAGGGAATAGAGAGCCTGAATGAATGACCCGAGGTCTTTTATCTGAAAATCTCAAGGATTTTACAATTTATTTCTCTCGATTCAACAACCCCTCTTGCACAAAGTATGTCTGTTACAAACTCAAATCACTGTTATATTTTCCTACTGGAATGTATCTATAAAAAAACGTCCTCCATGTTCAATTCAAGCTGTTGTTACATTAGTTCATGCATTGGCATTAAGAATGCCTTCTTTTGTAGCAGTAAAATACTCCTTTATATTTCTTCCCTAGAGATCCACTTATTGATTCGGCCTTTTCAACTATAATGGCTACTTTTTGACTATTATTCTCATTGTTTCGGATCATAAATTTTAATGATACTTATCCTTTTTTCTTTGAAAGGACGATTAATTTCTATCATATGCATTTCGGTTTATTTTTACCTCTTTGTGCGGTTCTACACATGAAATTACCAGTGCTTATATATCTTTCCAATACTGAGTTTTAATGGGGTGACAATCTAGAGGTCAAGGTTGCGAAGTTGGATTATTTAGATAAATGATATAATTCGTGCTTTGGAAATGTAAAAGAAAATGTAAAAAAGAAAAAAAAAATGAAGAAAGTAAGTTATACTGGACGTAAGACAAAGACATTATTCTTCATGTCAAAGTGATATATAAAAGATATTAACCATACTAATGCTGAAAGAGGGTTGTCATTAAAAAGCTGAAAAATATCTCCCTAATGATGAATAATTTACCATTTTCAAATTCACTCGTGTTTCTTTCTGCAGATGTTTCATGTTCTTATGAATGATACCATTCATTAGATTTCTGTTTTGGATAAACGTAGTTTTTTGGGGGGAATTTGTTGCTTCTAAAAATACTTTGTTTTGAATCCTTTTTTTAAATATGTGATAATATCCCGTACACATTTATTGGAGAATATTTAGTAAGATAACTCTCAAAAATATTTTTCTATATTTGACCATAAACATATATTTATGTTCGCACTCATTACCGACCACTTGCGTAAGGGTCTGCCTTTTTGTCCCCATAGTAGATCTTCAGTTATTTTTATTGTACGGTAAGTCTTGTACAGTTGTTCATATTAGAGCCTGGGTATTTTTCCAGCAGATGTGCATTAATTACAATAAGGGAGCCATATTGTTCTTAAGCCTGTCACTCATGACTTTCAATCTTAGGTGTATTACAGACAACGTTCATCGTAGAGGACCCTCCTGCTATAGTCTTATAGAATACATGATGAATTCCGAAGGGACTATGATCTGGGTAGGTATCATCTAATTCTTAGGAAAGTTCGTCGAGTGTCGCAATAGGGGTAACATTTGAAACTGTTCTATTACTAATAGAGTAGACTACTATGAAGGTATATATATATATATATATATATATATATATATATATATATATATATATATATATATATATATATATATATATATATATATAATTATAATACAGGGTATCAAGAGATACCATCACGCTGAAAAAATAGCAGTCAAATACTGACTCTAAAACCACAATAAATGTCCGCATGGCATGATTAGCAGACATTTATTGTGGTTTTAGAGTCAGGATTTGACTGCTATTTTTTCAGCGTGCTTGTATCTCTTGATACCCTGTATTATAATTTTAAATAATTATTACCTTTGATGGTTTTTATTCCCTTGCTGACCACTTGATAAGATCAATATTTTAAATATCGATCTTATCCTTATTTATATAAATATATATATATATATATATATATATATATATATATATATATATATATATATATATATATATATATATATATATATGTATATATATATATATATATATACGTATATAGATATATATATACGTATATATATATATGTGTATATATATATATATATATATATATATATATATATATATATATATATATATGATATATAAAATAGTTGTACGCTGTCAACTGAACGTGACAGTCCCATGAAGGAAATCATGCTACTGCTATTTCGGCCTAGGAAGCTAGACCGCTTCCTGTCGGCCTTGACACATTTTCTCTGTCCTTATGTTCACGAGGGGGTGGGGACAAGCACCTCCACTCAGGCAAGCCTGCATTGAGGGACATGTTTGAAGTGGTCAAGTGTATTACATCGAGCCAATACTTGACAGGTACTTTATTTCATCAACTTTGAAAGTCAAGAGTCTTAGGAATATTTATTTTGGTCTGAGCGTGAGTAAAAGATTGGATAGTAGAACGTGCGTGTGTGTATGCGTGCGTGAGAGAGAGGGAGAGAGGGAGAGGAATGGAGAGAGGAAAGGGAGAGAGGAAGAGAGAGAGTGAGAGTCATTGCTTTGAAAAAAATGTTTCAGCATCTGTTCTAACTATAAAACGTTATTTGGAATTTTGCTGCATTTTTGTAATATTTACACCCAGGTTAAACGCTCTGTAAGTACTTTAGAAGCAAATTTGTCAGATTTTAAGTTATGGAAATAGACTTATAAAAAAACGTAATAATGATTTAATTCCAATATTTCTAACAATAGAAACTTGTTATGAAACAGATTTCTGAAATTGTTGAACCACTCAACCTAGAAATAACTTTTTCCATTGATCTTATAATTTAATTTAATTTTAAAATGATTCATCTTTACAAGTGTTGATTTGTCCATACTCTCAGAAACAGTTCAAATAATTTCTAAAATTAATATATGGCAATCTGTTAAGGAGATGCTTGAAATACTAAAATTTTGAAAAAAGGCAAAGAATAGAAAACAGTAATATTTTATATATTATTATAAATATTCTGGAAACCAATAAGTGTAATATTCTGTTTACTGGTAAACTTGGTGATTCTGTTTATTTTTCTATAATTTAAGCAGGATTTTTATTATTCTTTTTATAAGATAATGATGACGCATATATGAGTTTGTGGTTACAATAAATAATATGTTATGATCACAAAATTATAACTTCCAGAGTAGAAATAGAAAATTATTAGAAGAAATTTCAGAACAACATAAATGTTATGGAATACATAAAAAATGTTTAAGCAAAGTAATCGCGGAAGTGCTCTAAACAAGAAAAATGTTATTCTCCTGTTTGTAGCCATAACTATAAATAAAAGTTTACAAATAAAATAGGTAAGCCATGATGTTTGTAACGGCACTTCTTTGCATGACTACATTAATCTAATGTTAGCAGAATGTCATTAATGTGTGACTAGAATATACTGTTAGAAATATTCTGTATCCTAAATTTGGTATATACAAGCATATACTCTCTATTTGTCTCTCTCTCCACCCTCTCTCTCTCACCCACAAACACTATTATCGAGATAGACTAAAATCATTTTGGATATTATTTCACACAGGTAGCTTTAATAAACACTTGGGAAAGTCTAAGCTACTGAGATTAGAGAACAAAGTCTTTTTTCTTTTTAATGCTGCCATGTATATTCTAGTTCTTAATGCTGAGGCGAAAATGACATCTCGACGCAAAAATGACCTCATCTCTCCTCAGATTAGCTTCTCAGAAAAAAATACTGCAACAAAGTAACGCAAACATCGAACAAAAGATAACACAATGTAAAATAAAATGGTCGATGAACGCATGAAGAAATGGTAGAAAGTGTAACCAAGAGAAGTATAGCGCTTAATGAACTAGACGTTTGATGACAAGAGCAACAGTAATACCACCCAAAAAGTTACTACATTAAACGTAAATATGAACCCCGAGTTTTGTCCTTTGTAAGTATGTTTTTTAGAATAAAGAAGAACAACTCAATGAGAAATACTTTATTGAATGAACGAAAACCTACAGTCATTTTGACTTCTCGTTCCATCAAAGAATAATTGACAAAGAGACCTGATTCATATTCTACATGAAAGATTCTTTATTAAGGGAGAAAGGGCATATGTCACAATATGTGTACTCTTTAAAACTGGGGTCGGAAGGAATGCAAGAGTTAAAATTTGTATATTAGAGAACTTTTAAAACTTTACTATACGTATAATATCTTAACTATTTATCGTTTTTTATGTGCATTTATATTTATTCTATTAAAATTTGTGCATCGTATTTCCAATCCTATCGTTTATGCATAAAAGATCTCTTACAAACCGCGCGTCTGTTTTGTCCAACGTATTTAATGTTCATTGAACTGTATTGTATATACGTCTGACTTTGTGACAGATAAAGTATCGCTGTTGTTGTTGTTGCTGTT
>NC_142936.1:79758170-79780670 GCF_046866305.1 Octopus bimaculoides | reverse complement strand
AAACCTTTCATATTCAGCCGAAAATAGACCTTAGAAGAAAATACTCTTATTTATAAGAATTTACGAGAATTTACGCACATAAACAACCGGAATACGAAAACATTCAACTGCACATAGTATGTGCTTAATAGTGATTCCTGCAAACTATTGTTCTATTTGGTTCAAATATCACGCTCTTGTATACATCATTATAAATTTCGAACACGCCAGTCTATCAAGTGAACTGTGTTAACGATGTACTTTTTATCACTTCTAAAGATTGCACTCCACGCGTGTCTCCATACACTATCCACATTCTTCACTAATATTCCCGTACTATCCTGCGAGATTCCTATCATAAATTTTGGAGAAAAGTCTATTTTGAATCGCCATCCATAATCCAAGTACATATCTGATGATTCACCACGCCCCAATAAACCTTGTTTCCAAATTCTCAAACGAAGTTGTTGCAGAGGCTGTCAATCATGAACTTCAATTAAAGTTTGCCTTCTTGTTTTTCAGAAACAACCAATATGGATTCTGTACAAATGTAAACGATCCCCCACATACTTGCTCCTTGATCATGATTATTCAGAATTTAGAAGGTCGTAAATTCAATGTCTATGCACTTCACAGATTTCAACTATATTTTAGTTTACGAGATATTTAAGAAAATTGCATATCTATTGTCTAAAAGTTTTCAGATTAGATGCGTCTTGTAGAACCCTATCATTTTTGTGTGCTTCGGTAAAAAGTTTCTCCTGTCACTACACTATCAAACATAACGTATTCCAAGATTCATTACTTAGTACAATCTGCTTCTATCCTTACCGATATTCTTGCAGTCATTTTTAATAACACCTTCTCATATTTGCATAATACTACGCTTCAGGCTTACTCAAAATTCTACATGCGATAGTAATTCACATTAAACATCTCCACGATATACAAACACTTAATCTATGAATCAACACAACTTCTTCAATGCATCCATCAAGTATGCCTTTGGTGTTCAAACGGCACAAAGCCGTAGCCACTATACATATTAATGAAACAAAGTCTGGACCCGGCACACTTAAGACATAAATAACTGCAAGGAAATGCCGAATCACTACAAGCATTAACGACCCTACAGCACTTGCTAAGCATTCATAGTGATCGCATACTTTTCTACAATGACTAATCGTGGTAGGTGCGAACGCAAGTGATGAGCGTAGTCAGATTAGTATCAGTCAAAATGGTAAGAAGCAGCAAACATATCAACAATGGCAGTGATATTGTCTGTTTACGTTTTAGCATCTTAATAGCAGTAATCATCAACTACTTAAGTACAATTAGCAATGTGGTTGGTAGTAAGACTCCGCTAAATGCAATGTACAATGATGTGGTCTGGAAATGAACTAAACGAAAAATAAAGAGATACAGAGAAAAGCACATACAATTTACAAATAAATATCAATCAGTTTGTACGCAATTTTGAAAGACAGCGTGAATCTTTGCTGACTATATAAAACGTGTCTTCTATTAAGAATCTGTTTTTTATCCGTGCAAAATGTCTACTCAAAATGTTAATGTTTGTCGCCAGAAGACAAAAACTTATTAAACAATTCTATATTGATGAATGCTGGATACAGCAAAGCAATGTGTAAAATATTTTCAACTCGTTTTTAAGTTTACTGTTATTTACTAAGAGAAGATGATACTGTCACTTGCCTGTTGAGATTTTAAAGTTTGACTTTACTATCTCAGAAAGATCTATAATCCAATGCTAACATATGTCTGCACTTGAAAGGTAGTTATGACTTGGAATGGTAATTTAGGTGATGATACTTACATATACACTGATATTGTTTGATAACGTATATGTGTTAATCAATATTCCACACAAAAATCACGAGACTAACAACAACGAGCCCGCTCCTTTATAATATTCATATCATCAATAGCAATCATAGATGATCAGGCACGCTCTCTGGTCTTTTAGAGACAGAAAGAACGAGGAACCATGACTTTTTAAAATAGCTTTGTGATAGAGAGACTAATTCATCTTCAGATTGAAGTTCTCAACCCTACACTTGCGGATGTTTTCATTCCACCGAAAGTAGTCGAAGACTAGATGGCAATTTTAAACTGAAAGCTGAATTAAGTCTCTCAATCAAGCGTTGAAGATCTTCCTCTGACGGATTTCTACAAAATTTCTATCCACTAAAGTTTGCTCACGATAACCTATCAAACTATGTCGAAGAGTGATCGAATCTGAAGCGAAATAACTGTGAAAAAATTCTGACTTCCCTAAAACATGTTTGATATTCTTAGAGCAGTGGCCATTTTTGTCTTTTACAGAGATGAAAATTTTGTGATACATGCAGATATTCATCTTGGTTATGTTGTATTTAAAGAAACCTGATTGCCAGTAGCTTAACGTGTAATATCTCTTATAGCGAATATGCAGATAGCGCACGAATTCGGAGTGACATCAGAGGAAGACATTCAAGTAATTTTAAGTGTAGGCCTATTAGTTTTGCTAAGCAATAGATAAACTGTTGAAGCTGGTAAGAAAAGATGTTATAAAATATAATAATACTAGTAACTAGGAGGAAGCTTAAACGTAAACGGCCTGTCCTCCAAGATGAAAGAATAGGATGGTATATACAGTTAGAGAAGGGGACGAGAGTTCGTTTACCAGCTCCTCTATATGTTTATTAAGCCAGTGTACATATGATATTGCTTCATCGTAAGGAAGATAAAAATATTTATTAGAATATTATGTTTTGTACAGATGTATTTCCATATTTCCAAATATTCTGTAGAAGATAAACAGATAGAAATTAAATTGATCTGAATGTATGATTAATTCTTATTACTATTCATCCAAAATTTGATGAAAGGCAAAATAGACCCGGCAAGATTTGGGAAGACGTAGCTAAATATTACTTAACACTTTTACTGATGCATTAGCCTTTGTGACTTTTGAAAGTTTATTAACATGGACAGAATACGTCAACATATTATTGCGCTTGTGCATTCCGTATATAGTCTCCAGTAAGTCAATGTTTAATTAATCCTTAGATCAGTGCTGAAATTCGGATCAGCAATATATATATATATATATATATATATAATACAGAATGGGACAAGAATGCAAACCATCCAGACAGTTTAGATGATGCAAGAAAGGGACAAAACGTACAGATAGACGATACAAGGAAACACGGACATGTCATTGGGAGTGTGCTCTCTTCAGTCGAGATCCAGATTATCCTTGCAATTTCGGCTGGTTATTCTCGATATTGCCCCAATCTGGCCAGCCCCGAGGAAAAACTAAGCTAAGAGCATTAGATTCGTTGGAAGAAAGCAGCGAACGTATACAAAAACAAGGACGGAAAAAAAACGAACAATGTTGCACCCATACAGTAGGAATAATAACAGGACATAACAACAGATGTCTTTCGACTAAGGACGAATAAAATTAAGCTGGCGTATATGGAAATAAGGCCTTACAGGCGGGATACAAAATTTCACAGGGGAAAATAACTATGTTTCATGCACAACGGCTGCTCCCAAAAAAGAAAGATCAGGCCTGGCCGAACACCGGTCATGTGGGAAGAGAAGAGAGAGAGAGAGAGAGAGAGAGAGAGAGAGAGAGAGAGAGAGAGAGAGAGGCAGAGATACAAAAGAATTAGGGAGGGGCGAGAAAAATGACAGGGACACAGTGAAGTGAAAAGTGGAAGGAAAAGAGAAGGCAAGGAAATGTGAGCGAGGGGGAACGAAAGAACGAATATATAAAGGAACAAAACAAAACTCACATCGATGACGCAAATTAAATCTCACCATTTATTTATTTCCAATTTATACAAATAAATAAGTCAACATTAGTTTTATAACGTGTTAGGCATCGAGGTTCAAGTAATAAGCCTTAATCTAACTGATGTGATGTCGTATTTTCAAGCTTCACTTTTAGACTAATTTGCGACTAATACCTTTGGGAAAATCTCAAATATCACATCCTCCCAGTTTCCTAATATTAAAATTTTATGAAAGGAAATTGTCTTAGTGGAGTGGAACATGAACTACGTGATATTTTCAAATTTTTCCTTGTAAATAAAAACGAATCAATAGGAATATTAATTTCAGAGGCTATATATTTTTATCATCTAAACGCCCAACGCGATTACTTCTATCAGCCAAATATTAACTACAATTATAATTAAAATTAATATGATTTAAACGAAATCGAAGTCTAAGGTTATTTCAAATCAGCGTTTTATATTACAGCGCATAAAATTAAATATATGTAATTATTTTTCAATTTGCAAATGACTACATGTTTAATAATTCACTTTTTCGCATTTGGCCACAGCCTCTTGTAATCGTGGATGAGAACGAAGTTTATTGTCAAATGCATAAAAGCACTAGGGCACAATATTCACTGAATATTAGACAGAATGTCTTTTTTACGTCCTGAGTTCAAATTCCGCTGAGGTCGACTTTCCTTTTACCCTTTCAGGGTCGATAAAATAAGTGCCGGGGTCCCAAAATTGCACGAAATGCAATTAAGCATTTTTCCCGGCATGCTAACGATTCTGTCAGCTCGACCCCTTTTTCAATTTTTTGAAATTTCGGGAAAGTGTCAACAATTTTGTTAGGAGGGAAAATTCGATTATACCAACCGCAATATTTATCTAGTAATTATTTTATGATTCCGATGAGATGAAAGACAAGGTCGGCCTCGGTGGATTTTAAACTCTGTCATAAAATTGATGCAATGCTGTTAAGTCTATTGACTGTTGTACTAACGACCTTGCCAGTACGCCGCCCTAATAGTAAAAAAAATGATTATAATAATAGTAGTAGTAGTAATAATGGTTTCAACTTTTGGAACAATGGCAGCAGGTTTCGAGGAAGGGGCTAAGTCGAATACATCTACTCCTGTGACAAACTGATACTTATTTTATCGACCCAGAGAAGCTGAAACGTAAAGTTGACCTCAGCAAAATTTGAACTCAGAGCGTAAAGATGGACGAAAGAAGCGAAGTATTTTGCCCGGCGTGCTAATGATTCTGCGAGCTCGTCGCCTTAAAACTAGAAGTAATAATCCTTTCTACTAAAGGCACAAGGCCTGGAATTTTGGAGGAGAGGACTAGTCGATCATATCGACCCCAGTGTTTCATTGGTACTTCATTTATCGACCCCGAAAGGATGAAAGGCAAAGTCGACCTCGGTGGTAATGGCAATTATTATTGCCGCTAAAACTGAAAGCAGCCTACAGCTTTCTACCATAATGCAAAATCAATATTGTTTTTTAGTACCAGTATACTATTATAACAGAAATTATGAGGTAAAATGAATTTGTGGGGCATTTCCCGGGACAAAAATTACTTGTGGGGCATAATTATTTTTTTAGAGACGATGCCAGTGTTGAATCGATGCTGCGCTAGATTCTCATATTTTATTTCCAATCTTATACGCTGTCGTTTCACTTTTTGTAAATTGCTAATATCTCAGAGAAACTAAATAGAAACAATCTTATTTCCTTTTCCTAACAGCATACTACCTTCTAGCTATGTAAGAAATGTATATTTGTCTATAAGAAACAACTTTATTGAAAACAATGTAAAGTTAGAGTCATTTCTACATTGTATCTTCTAGTTATAAGTTTCAACCTAAATATAGCAACAACAATTAAGAAAAAAAAGTTAGACAATAAAATAATGTAAAACTAAGACAATTCATAAGAGAATAATGGATTTCAATAACGCCACCAAAGACAATAACACGTTGATGTCTTTATATATATCTGCCTGTTTTGTGTCTCGTCTAAAAATAGACCCAAACCACTTTTGACAGAATTCAATACACATATGAACTTCTAAATGAGCTTTTACTTTACTTTTGTTTTTTTTTTCTTCCTCCTATCATTCACGGTAGAATAACTATTACTGATAATTTTACCCTGGATATCAACAGATATGTTTTTTCTTTTTTTCTTTTTTATTTCTTGTTTTGATATTTCTCTCCTTTTTGTGAATGGGTAATCTATATTCTAGAGTTTCACTCATTTATTCAATTTCCTAAAATCAATTACCTATTTTTGCTTCTCGTTTCTATTAATGGAGACAAGAGATAATTATTAGATATTATACATTTGTTTTTATCAACTTAATAAGGGATGAGACAAAAATGACAAAAACAAATAAAAAAAAAAACGAATAGTCATATTAACTTCGTACTTTGTGGAATAGCATCAAATTATATTCTATATCTATGAGAAACTCTTAAATGAAATCTTGGTCAATATCAATAATATAGAAATAGACCGATATTGAAAGTCGAAAAATGGCTTTTTTCTGTTATTGTTCGTTATACTTCAACTGTAAATAATAAGCTCTTATTAGGGATGGACTTATACTATGTACATAGAAAAGAAAAATAGAGAAAAAATATCTATGGAAACAAAGATAGATATTTTGTTATAACTCTGTTCATACTGAAAACAAATCATCGCATGATACATAGCAATGGTCATTAAAAGGATAATAGGTGAAGTTTGTTACATGAATTTTAATAATCGTAGAATACTGAAAACAATATTAAACTGGGAAAATTACTACTTATAAGAAGCATGTAAGTATTTATAGACATGAACTGCTAAACCAGTTTTTCTAATTGATTTTAGTAAAAGAATTGGTTAAATAGCACAAAATGTATACTGATGGGCACTATTAGTACGACCGATCTACTTTTGATACAGCACAGGAGAATAGACCTTAACCACGGAATAGCATTGCCGAAATAAAATAAATTGCTTTGGGCTAAACACTGGAGTTTCTAATGTCATTGTATTTTAACCGCTCTGTTAATTTCCGTCTGGAATCCCGGATGCCGTAGGAAGACATTGGCGTGAGTATAATTTTGTGGTTAAGAACTTTGCTTGACAACTGCGTTAGGACCCACTGCGTTAGGACCCACTACGTGACACCATAGCGACGCTTTCCTAGAATAACCATGCGTTAACCAAAGCTTCCAGAGCGGAACTTGGTTTTGATTGTGATAACGGGATGATGTAACCTCTCATAACAGAAGTGGTAGCCACAAAAAAGGAGCAGGAAATACGCTTTGTCTAAATATACTATACACGCATACACACTGACACATGATTTTGAATATAGATTTAATTTACTTATCCACTCAATACTTTCATATATATATAGTATTAATAAAATAGGAGATCGAATGTGTAATAGACTTTATTGGATAATATTTACCATCACTTAATCGTGGGTGTTGTGTTAGAACACAGAATACTGCTATAGTTATCATTAAAGAACTTCTCATACGGACTCGTGTACACATATTCGTGTCTATATACTTAGTGCGAAGTAATGGCCCACGAAAGCCTCGGAATTGAAAAATCATGTGATTTCGGCCTTCCATGGACTTGTGAATAGCAGATATCCGTGGCTAGGGATAGCAGTGATTCTCCCGTCATCGATATACATAGAACCTCAGTGGCTCTTCGGGTACATAAAAAAAAAAGCCAATGGGTTCATAAAAAAAAAATAACTAATACTAACAAAAGTAGTATTAATACCAAAAGGCAATATTCATTCCTACTTAAAAGTGGATGTTGTGTTACAACACAGAATACTGCGTTGTTGAAGTAAAACTTGAAGAAGTCGATGTGGATTCTACCAAAGAGGAATGTCTCTGTCTGCTTGCTTTTCAGCATCGTCCACTAAACAACCTCTTTCGCCACAGCGACCAGGCAAAGGAATTATATGTTTTCTATGCATCGACGGTTCTAAATCAATTATTATAAATTAATGACTTCCGGTCTTTTCAGTGACTCAATCACGACTTGTGGCCTTTCAACTTGACCTTGTCTTCCGAAAGATGAATCTGGTCCAGTTATTTTAAATGGTTCTTCAAAGTAACAGCAAAATGCTATAGAGTAGTACCCGACCGAAATCACATGACTGCCGTCTAATTTCAGAGAAACAAATTATTGGTACCCAGTTTTAGGTTTATCTTCTTACAGCAGTGTAAAAATTATGGAGTGATTAATACTTCACCTAAAACCTCAGCGTAAATTATTATTCATGCTTCAGGAGACTAGACATAAGTCCAATTCTATATGGGGAGAAATCAGTCGAATGATCCCTCTCCCATATACATACATAAATACATACACACATACACACACACGCACGCACACACACACACACACACACATACACACACACACACACACACGTATGCTAAAATTTAACATCAATAATGCTGTGTTCTACTACTACTGGTTATATTAACAAAGTATTTGGAAAAAAAGGAATAATCGATTTAATTAGTGCTTGTCTGCTAATTATTTAATCGACCATACAAGAATGATGAAAGACAAAATTTGACGTAAGCATGATAGTACTAAACACCTTCTAATTGCCGGAAGGCGGTGTTACTGGTGACACAATTATCTACAGATCAACTGCTTTAATACCAATAATACGACGAATTATTTGCCAAAACGTCAAATTGTGAGCAGGGAAATATTACGTAGTTGAAGATAGTTTGTTGGAAGTCAAGGGAGTCATTTTCAATTTTATAACGGTATTATGATCTCTTTGAATATGTGTTGCTATATTTGGTTAAAAAGCGACGAATATTGAGCGAAACCTAGTAGCCAGTTGATCTAGTAAGCGGGACCTCAATTCTGTGAGGGTGGTGGTCGCAATAATGCCGTAAAGAGAAAGGCCCCAAAGCAGCGCTTATCTTCTCCTGACGTTCAAAATAAGCTTACTAGCATCCGCTATGCAGTGTTATGAAATGGTTTCTCTTACATCTATAAGTTGTCTGCAAAAATAAATTTCTTCATTGTTGAGAGGAAACGATTTCGATTCAGAGCGTTTTGTTGTGGAATGCTTGTCACAAGATAAGATCAGACGTCTGTGTAACGTTTATTAGAGATTGCATTGGTTTGCTCATTTATGCTTTATCTTGTACAGACTCGATTTTATAGCTTAAAATATTTCATACCTTGTATGAAAATGTATTAACGTAACACCACTTTCTGAAATTACTTATGGTAAAACATATCTTGCAGGAAGCTTCTCTACTCCTACCAGCCTGTATTGTTCAGCAACAATAGCAGCATGCCAAGAATTTAATGGTCCAGATACTTGTATTTTCTTACACACATACTGAGGTACCAACATACCGACAGCCTTAGAAAGTACTCTCTGCGCATGGTTTCTCGCATCTTCCTCGGTCTTAGGTAACAGCACATAATTCCATATTCCATGTATCCCCGTGAAAGAGTTCTTGCTACCAGGACATATGTCTTGATAGCAATGGCCAAACCTCGCACATTCTTTATACTTTGCAAAGCAATTACATTAATTTTCTCTTTGCCTTTGCTTGGTTAATATCTCTGACCAATAAGACACAAACTTTCTCGAATATTTCTTGATACGCATATCGATTTATTGGGCATGATTTATACCAGTAGATCCTTAAGGCAAAAATTAGTCCATAGTGCCGTAGAAATCGACTCTATCGCTTTACCACACGAGGTTCAATTCTCAATTATGTATCTTCGTATCTTGTCTTTTAAGTGTAACTTGAATTGCTAGAGTTTGTACCCTCTTATTTTATATTTTGTTTTAGATTAATTTACGTACTGAAAAAGAAATTGATGAAAACCAGGGGAAGAAAAGGAAGGACAAGAACAACAAATGTAACAGCTTCATATTGTTTAATTACAAGTGTCTATAAAATCATTTATTAGCAAAAACAACCTAAAGTTATTACAAGATAATGCATATGTCGCGTGTAATTTATCCGTGATTATTAAGTGATATTACCTGTTGTGAGAATCAAATCAAATGATTAGATGAATAGCATCATCAATATCACGAAATTATGTATTCTATGGTACTTGCCAAATAAAAACCAAAAGAAAAGTATTGGGCTTGCAAGAAAGTAATTTTGTTTTTCGCAAATAGAGTTACGATTTTTTAAATGACTTTTGTCAATGTTATTATTTTTTTTTTTGACATTTGATAACCGTTTTTGTTTAGCTTACTTTAGAAGCAAACTGCGCGTAATTTCGGTTACAGCTGTTAGTTCAGTAACAATTTTAACAATGAGTGCAAAAACGAACGTTTTCGCTATATTTTACTTTTTTATTTCCGTAAAGACAATAAAGCTGCAGAGATTCATTAAGAGATATGTTAAGTTTATGGTGTTGATTACTTAACAGAACACACATGTCAGAAGTAGTTTAAAAAATTCCGTTCCAGAAATGTTTCACTCAAAGTTGAGCAACGTTCTAGTCGACCTGCTGAAGTTGATGACCGAATCGAAGCCATAATTGAATCTGATTGTCACATAACTGAACGAGAGATTGCAGAGAGGTTAAATGTATCACACACCACCATAATTGAAAATCACTTAAAATGTCTTGGACTCGTTAAGGAGCCCGATATTTGGGTTCCACATAAATTGAAAGAGATTCACTTAACACAGCGAATCAATAATGTTTGCGATAGACATCTCAAATGCAAAGAAGTCAACCTTTTTCTTAAACGAATCATCACTGGTGATGAAAATGGATTGTCTACAATAGCATCAATCGAAAATGATCGTGGTCCAACTGTAATGAACCAGAACACCCCACATCGAAAGCTGAATTGCATAAAAAAGGCCATGCTGTCCATTTGGTGAGATTAAAAAGGTGTTGTGAATTTTGAGCTCCTTCCAAGGAACCAAACGATCAATTCAGAGGTTTATTTTCAACAGCTAATGAAACTGGAGGAAATAATGAAAGAAAAACGGCAAAAATTTGCAAAATCCTAAAGGAATCGTGTTCCACCGTGACTACGCTAGACCACACGTGTTTTCTAATTCATGAAAAATTATTGGAGCTTGGTTGGAAAGTGATGTCACATCCACCATATATCCCTGACCTTGCACCATCAGATTACCATTTATTTCGAAGTTTTCAGAATTCTTTCAATGATAAAACTTTCAATAATGATTGATGGCCTGAAATCGCACTTGCTTCAGTTTTTGGCTGATAAGGACCAGAAGTTCTATGAGCGCGGAATCATACAGTTGCCAAAAAAATGGCAAATTGTCATCGAGCAAAATAGAAAAATATATAATTGATGAAAGTTCATTCTTTGTGTGAAAAAAAATGACTTTTATTTCACACTAAAACACCGTAATAACATTGTTGCCAACCCATTGCGTATGCATGCATACATAGACACACACATACACTTACACGCGCAAATATATATATATGTGTGTGTGCATATATATATAGAGAGAGTGAGAGAAAGAGAGAATCCCACCCTCAGCAGGCCAAATTGTATCTTTGCAACAAGGAGTATCCTCTATACTTTATCCTGTCTAATTGCGCGGCGCGGGCGCGTGCACGTATGTATCTGTATGACCACATCTACGTATATATGCGTATATTTCTTCATGCACGTGCAAATGTGTTTGTCGGGTTCGACAAATTAAGTACCAGTTGTGTAGTGGGGTCGATTTAATCGACTGGCCCTTTCCCCAAAAATTTCGGGCCTTGTTCCTGGAGTAGAAAAGGATATATGTATTTGTGTATGTGTGTGTGTAAATATGAGCATGTGTATGTGTGTGTGATTTCACACACACTATTCTGTTTCGCTTTTCCCTATTTGTGTCTTTCTTGTTTACCAATGTATTTGATTATTGAACGATATAACGCGTGTACTCTTGAATTTTTTGCATTTCACCTTGGGCACGTGTCTTGTACTATAGCCTCAAGCCAACCAAACCCGGAAGCCGAAAGAAGCCCGTCGAGTGTGTATATATATATATATATATATATATATATATGTGTGTGTGTGTGTGTGTGTGTGTGTGTGTGTGTGTGTGTGTGTGTGTGTATGTGTGTGTGTGTGTGTGTATGTATTTGTGTGTCTGTGTCTGTGCGCGCCCTCCCCTTATCGTTTGACAATGCATGTTTATGCGTTTTCGTCCCTCCTCGCAACGTAGCGGTTCGGTAAAAGAAACCGATAGAATAAGTACTAGGCTTATTCTATCCTGGCACCAATTTTCTTTCGATTAAAGGCGCTGGTTCAGCATGACCGCAGTCATATGACTGCAGCACGCAAAAGTAAAATCCACGTGACATTATTATAATTTGTCCTAGAATTATAATAATTCCATAGGGAAATATATATGTATTTATCAACAGTTATATAACCACGCAGACCTTCAACCTGTAACTAGTTTGATAAGTGCCAACGCATGAAATCCTGGACATTGTGTCACTCCGTTACTTCTAATGAATAGGAGTAAATAAATAAGTAAATACAAACACACACACATATATATATATATATACATACATATACATATTAATACACCCACACAGACACACACATACACACACACCTATATACTTACGCATATGTTCTATTTGCTTTTAAATAAAACCCTTTTTGTAAGTTTGACTGAAGCTCAAATGTTAAAGGACGGCAGAATATGGATGATTGATTCTACGTTGATATTTTACATCATGGCTTTTCGTTCTATCGATGAAGGGCCAATGTGAAAGTAGCGTCTATCATATACAAAAATGAATGTCACTAATACACGTGTTGTATATAAATTGACGTTCATGTGCTTGATGAGAACGTATCAAATCAGCTTCAGGATGGTATTGCCGGGCGAATGATGTTCATCTGTATGCATTCACTAATCACTGTTTCCTACTTTAAAGTAAAAGTAAAGTCCCCCCCCCACCATCGGTAATGAATGACCATGGCATTGCATAAAGGAAGTTACTCTCCGAGGCACAAGTCCGAGCAACGTTGTCTACGGAAGACCAGCAGTTACGCATGCATATCAGACTCCACGTTCCATGTCAGCTATGTTATCTACGAGAAAGGCAAAGACCGATACAGCTCGCCACCAGTGACGTCTCAACTCATTTCTAGAGCTGAGTGAACTGGATAAAGTGCCTTGCTCAAGAACACAGCACACAGCCTGGTCAGGGAATCGAACTCAATATCTCATTATCCCATGATCGAAAGCCCGACACACTAACCACTGAGCCGGAGTAATAGTGGTTAAAATAGTTATTTAAACATTATTAAAATGTAAAAAATTGGCTTAAGTCGCATTTTCGTGTGAAATGTGACCTCGAAAATATGTGCAGTGTTATCTGTAGATCTTGTTGTTTAGTCTGAAACATTCTTAACATTTCTTCCGGTACGTAGAAGGAGACACATAGTTTAACTAATGTAAAAGTAGTTTCATTTATCATTTAAAGACGCAGATGCAAGTTATCTCATGGTGTCTATTATGATATTACTTCAATTTCGCAAATACAGCACCAAATTAAAACCTTGTTGCGTAGGTTGAAATCTCTCCGTTAGTCTCGTCCATAAATTAAGGTACAATTAACTGTATCATCTCTGAATGATGACAGTTTAGAACGTTACAGCAGAAATTTTCCGACTTCAGAAACCAGAACTGTTGATCGCAATTAAATATTTATCACACTGATACGTGAGGTAAATGAGAATATAATAAAGTGTTTCCTATGGTTATTTCGGCGGGAAACTAGGCGAGGTATATAGTATCAGACTGCTGAGCGATGGATCAGCCGATATTATTGATTAATGACCGTACATTTGTCAAGCTATCTAGATTCCAATTGGCACAGCGTACGTTCTTTTAAAGAAAATTAGATGTTTGGCAGCTTACATAACTATCTCTCCCATACTCATTCAACGATTATATCGAGCACATTTTCGCTTAAAGCTTTAGCTTTCAGTTGTGCAGTCTCCTCTCCTTGTTGCTGTACTGTGATAGTAATAGCTTCTGCTTCTCCGTGTTGGTTGGTCACGTATAACTTCTCAGACAATTCTGAATCTCTTATATATCTTTCTTTCGTCCAGCATATTTAGTTTCGTTCAGACCATCCATGAAGCTGTACAACCAGTCCTTTTTTCCTTCATAACAGCATATATGTACAATTACCTCTTCTAAAATGTTTTCGTTTTGAGCAGTCTTTGATTTGCAACTGTAAAATAATAATGATCCTATCGGTCTGAGCAAGTTCACTCGCTGAGAAGGTTCTTACATGTCTAGGATGCTTACTACGTCTCTGATCCTATTTTTCTGTGAGGGCATATTGAGACTATCTCTATAACCCCTTCCGCGAGTCAAAACATTCTCTTTTACTCTTTTACTTGTTTCAGATATTTGACTGCGGCCATGCTGGAGCACCGCCTTTAGTCGGGCAAATCGACCCCAGGACTTATTCTTCGTAAGCCTAGTACTTATTCTATCGGTCTCTTTTTGCCGAACCGCTATGTTACGGGGACGGAAACACACCAGCATCGGTTGTCAAGCGATGTTGGGGGGACAAACACAGACACACAAACACACACGTATATATACATATACATATATACGACGGTCTTCTTTCAGTTTCCGTCTACGAAATCCACTCACAAGGCTTTGGTCGGCCCGAGGCTATAGTAGAAGACACTTGCCCAACGTGCCACGTAGTGGGACTGAATCCGGAACCAAGGCACATCCGATTTTGAGGTAAAAATTCAATAGAATGAGCGTAGTACAATGTTTAGCATATAGATATTTCGTATCACATATCTATCCGACAAACCATCACATGGATTCCACCTACCAGGTTCATATATAAACTTTGTTTGTAACCGATGCTACGACAGGAAATAGGCAAGTCGTATGCCGCGAAGTGTGTCCAAATCCGTAAATTCTGGATAACGAAGCTAACGTCTTAAAATAGACAACAAGTTGACTTGCTCTGAACTCTCTTCTAGCTTTAGTGTAACTCATACCACATATTAGAGAGTTTCCTTCATTACCTATTCACTATTAATTTGCTAGTACTATGTACCTAGTTAAATTTATAATGATTTAAATCTTGAAACATAATTTAAAACTAAAATCTAGAATCTTTCTATTTTATTTATGGTTTTCGAACTGATTAATAGACATGATAGTACTGATAAATGTTTTTTTATAGCACAAAATTTCGGTGAATAAACAGATATAATGCTCATGGTATTAACAAACTATTTCATATTTAAATAGCAAGTAACTTTCACAGTAGGTTATTTTCACAAAATACAAAAGTGATATATATATATATATATATATATATATATATATATATATATATATATATATATATATATATATAACAACTAACGAAACACTAAAGTTAATATTTTTGTTTTTATTTTCATGTTGTAAATACAACTCGTATTGTACTAAGACACAGAGCAATACTATGAAGTTGTGAGGGGAGTGCTGGCTGCATGAATCAACAAAGGGTATTTTATGAAATCTGAAGGATGGAATCAAGAATGTTAAGGAACCAATGTAGATACTACGTAGTGTTCCTGCCAATTAGGCGTCTGTATGCTTCAAAATATAAAACCCTTCTCTTAGAATTTTAAAAC
Organism: Octopus bimaculoides; assembly: GCF_046866305.1. Lineage (NCBI taxonomy): Eukaryota > Metazoa > Mollusca > Cephalopoda > Octopoda > Octopodidae > Octopus > Octopus bimaculoides. Next base: position 79,765,191 of record NC_142936.1, on the reverse strand, counting down.
GAATCATAATAGATGTTATAGTGAGGATTATACAGAACATTCTGTGATCTACAGAGATCATATGATTGCGTAAATTAAGGTTTAAATGTAAATTAGGCAGGAAATGTATTTGAGTTAATGAAATGTGTATACACATCTGCATCTAAAACGATAGAATTCAGAATTAACTGACAAAGAAGATATTATCTCAAGAAAAGAATCTCTCTTTCATAGAATAACCCACTCTCTAAAAAGCATACCTCTCTGTATCTAAAGTCAAGAATGTTTTTCTTGAATGAATTCATTTATGTTAATTTATATCCAAGTTTTGCCATGGGATCTAATATAAATCTTCAATTGTTGCAAGGAAGCATCGAAAAAAAAATGTAATTTTTGAGTTGTTAGTGAGGTATTATTTATAATTGAATCGAATAAAGAATGAATTATTCGAAAGTATTTCATCAAAGTTTAATGGTACTTGACCTTGATTTATAAATGAATTCCATACTTTAACTGCATTATGATTTGTAAAGTTCATAATCTATAGGAATCTCTTAGTAGTGTAATATATTGACTGCGATTCCATTTATTTCCAAGTATGGTCTTTTCTCTCAAACATTCTGTATACTTTAGCTATGATTTACATTACGTCAAAGGAATTAAAAAAAAACATTAGTTTATTATTACATATAGTTTTGCCCTCGAGGAAAATTACGACGCCATTGCTATGTTCTCATTCTCCGAAAACAATGAATACATTACAGTTGGTATTCTTGAAAAACAGTCTTTGCAATTAAATATTATCGAAAATATTTAACTGTAGACAACTTCAGAGAAATCGGGTGGATGAATAAATATCTAAAACAAATATCCAGATGGTCTTTGCAACAAAACAATTATTCTATGGACATACGCAGACACACAGCAGATGTTAATATACGTATTGGAAGAACATCCATAGGGCGGTAGTTCGTTGTTTGAAAGTTACAATAGTGATTCACCTACGACGAATTATGTAACAAAATCTAATAAAAATAATATCAACATATAAGCTGGGTGACAACTTATAGCGACGTCATGTATAATACAATGTAATATGTTACAGCAAGTAAGTAAACTAGGCCCCACGGGTAAGTAAACGATGCTAAAGAAGACATTATGTCCGCATGTCATATATATATGTGTGTGTGTGAGGTGGTTTACCTTCACAAATGCAGATACATATATATTGTCTTCTCTAAAAAAGACAGAAGAATGTAAGGAAATATACTCTATGTTAACAAGATCTCTCTCATTTTATTTATTCTGGTAATTTCTTGGAAAGTTAAGTATGCATGTCCAAAATATTCGTTGTCGCGTACGAGAACATATATATATATATATTTATATTTACATTTATATTTATGTGTGTGTGTGTGCAAGCGTGTCTGTGTGTGTGTATGTGTGTGTATATGCGAGCCTGTGTGCGTGTGTGTGTACTTTTCAAATTTAATAAGAACTTCTGAATATTATCATTAATGAAATTATGATGAGATAACGTTTAAATTTAAAATGTTAAGCATATTTTAATTGCTGAAAAATTTTAAAGCGTGATATTGTTTTAACATTTAAAGACACTTGCGATTTTCTGAACGAAAATCGCAAGTGTCCTCCATGTTCAGGACAGAAAGTGCTTTATACTTACAATTATTACTTTAAATTCTGCGTATTAACCGAGATGATGTGATTATAAACAACTTCTGAGAAAAAGAACGTATCTATCGTAATGAAATTTTGAAACGCAAAGTGTTAAATTGAGAAATATAAAAAAAAAAAATCGGGTATTGCAGGATTATTTAATTTACGTTATTTCTGATTAATTATTATTGAAATACTCTAAAGTATAGCGCTAATGCATTCTTCTTTAATAATTAAACATACAAGAAAATATTCAGTGGGTTTCATTGCAGCTTATTATAAATGATTTGTTTTCGAAATAATACTTGCTAAGCCTAATGTAATTTTTGCATTCAACTGCTGTATTAAACAGATATTTAGTTTTAATTGCTTTGAGATAATCGAGGCTGTGATTAGAATTTGCGTTAGATTAATTACATACAAAAGAAAACACTAATTTTCATTGTATTGTTCTTAATCGTTGCTGTCCTTGTGGTAATCTCACATCTTATGCTATGATAACTCTTATGCTCTATCTAGTAGATCGACCTTTTTGAGGTAATTGTCAAATGTTTCAACATACCGTATTGCCGTTAGGAAAATGGAAGTAAGGGAAGTACTGGATAATGTAATGGCGAAGACATCGTTCATTACAAATAATATGGTGCAGGAGTGGCTATGTGGTAAGTAGCTTGCTTACCAATCACATGGTTCCGGGTTCAAGTGTCTTCTACTATAGCCTCGGGCTGCCCAAAGCCTTGTGAGTGGTTTTGGTAGACGGAAACTGAAAGAAGCCCGTCGTATATATGTATATATGTGTATGTGTATGCGTGTTTGTGTGTGTTGCGTGTGTGTGTTTGTCCCCCTAGCATTGCTTGACAACCGATGCTGGTGTGTTTATGTCCCCGTAACTTAGCGGTTCGGCAAAAAGGGACCGATAGAATAAGTACTAGGCTTACAAAGAATAAGTCCTGGGGTCGAATTTCTCGACTACAAAGGCGGTGCTCCAGTATGGCCGCAGTCAAATGACTGAAACAAGTAAAAGAGTAAAAGAGTAAAGAGTATGGTATCTGCATATCCGGAATGCATTTGATCTTTTATGTATAAAATCCGAGTATAAATGAGGCGAAATAACTACACTCACTATCAGCAACACATCAATAGGAAAATAAAGATCACACAGGTGGAACTGTTGAAGTGTGACATACGTCATGCTTTCATGATGGCATTCTGATAACGTGGAATCCACATATCAGAGTTTCTCAGAGGAATTAAAAAGAAGTGTTTCTCACAGTTTAATATTTACTTTAGCGATACAAAGTGAGATATTTTCTATAATTACCTTATTGAAAAAAGGATATTACTGAACATTAAAATTTGACTACAGGCTTTATATCTGTTATCCTATGGATATAAAACACTGAAAGATATTTTATACGAATATATGAATATTTTCTTTAATGAAATTATAACTAGATCACGTCTAGATTTAAAATGTTTTAATTACTGATATAGCCTCAAGTGTGATATTCTTTTATTAACATGTTTGTGTTTTTTGCCAAGTTAATATTATTGTAAGAATCGAAATTGCTTTATATTCATTCAAGAATTTTTATATTGCAATATTTCTTCTATTTTTCTAGTTTATTTTAATGATAACAATTTTCATAGAAAACAATGTTTATCATTTAAACATATTTTGATAATCGCAAAATAAAATTTTATAAAGCAAAGCTATACACGGTAACATCATAATAATGTACTGTATATGTTTTAGAATGATTAATTCGTATAAAATACTGTGCAGGACATGAGAAAATAATTAAATGCAGCGCTAACAAGATTTGGTTTTCTTAGATGAATATTCTAAAAGGACTTAGATGATTCTGAATTTTATTTTATCGACTAATAACATTTCTTTATTATATAAATTTCACAGACTGCAAAATTTATTTTTCACCCTCTCATCATCAAAGCACGAAACAGATGACTTTGTATTAAATATATGCACGGAAAAATAGTCTAATTAGAAAAATCAAAAAATGCTTATAAATCTATCTATATATGTATATATATATCTCACTTTTACTAAATGAACGCACATACAAACACGGAGACATACATTCACACACACACACACACACACGGAGACATACATACACACACCGACTCTGACACACATACAAGCACACACACATACATATATATATATAGTGAGTATGAGTATGATTACACGCTAAAGGATAGTTCCCTTAAACACCAAGTTAGTGAGAACAGGCAGTATTAACTGCCAAGAAGAAAGAGTTTAAGCAAATATCAATAACAGGAAATGGAAAGGTATCTCCTTATACGTCTTGGCGTTAATATGGCATTATTACATATTCTCTAGTTGCATAATATAAGACATGATAGGATATATTGAAACAGCTGTAAAGGAATCGTTATATCAAGTATTACTATGTAACCGTATTGTTGTTTACTTGTCTTGTATTATTACTCTGTGTGTGTGTATGTGTGTATATGTGTGTCTGTGCGTGTGGTTGAGTAAATGCGACTGTATGTAGGGATCATGAGGTCATGTGGAGTAATCATTAGACTGCCGAGTTCCAAAGAATAGCATTGCTTTTAGGATAGGATGATGTGTTAGGTATTTTAGCAAAGACTTTATTTCCCGTTACTTCAGTCCTCGCATCTGAATATGAGTAACAATGAAAGAATAGCATAACCTTCTCTGCCTCCAGCTGTGACCTATGCGCTGTTACGCAGATTGGTGGGTATTTATCGTTCGAGAAGGAGCCATCCTTATATGCTTCTATATGCATATAAAACTCAGCGAAGGGCTTATCCTTGATAGCGAATATTTAGTATGTATAAAAAAAAATATTAGCATATATATATATATATATATATATATATATATATATATATATATATTATGCGAAAAACTGAAAATAAGAATACAATATGATATAAAGAAGAGCATATCTGAAGAATGATTCTATATAAGAAGCAGAATTACCACCTACTTGCTTTTTAAGCAGATGGTCGGCATGGCAGCATATAAGTATGTATATTGAGAGAAAAGACACAGCCAGACTGTTATCTTAGAATAATTTAAAGCTATCATTCTAAAATGACATATTTCATTTGTCGTAGCCATTCATGTTATTCTCAGATTTAATCTCCAACTATATTGCTTAGAGTTGTTTTATTTTATGTTTAATTTGCAAAGAGAGATAGAAGTTGAAAACGTTTAAATATTTCAAGGATGACCAAAGTTAGGTGATGTGTTTTTGCTACTTTACCTACATGCATACGTACATACATACATACATAAACACATACATACACACACACACACACATATATATATATATATATATATATATATATATATATGTGTGTGTGTGTGTGTGTGTGTGTGTATATATATATATCTACACACACACATACACACACACACACACACACACACATATATATATATATATATATATACATATATATATATATATATCTACACATATGTATATATATGTATGTATATATATAAATACATATATATGTACATATATGTTCATGTATATATATTTGTGTGCATATATATATATATATATATATACCTTATTAAAAAAAAGCACACCTCATATGAATGTCTAGAATCTCGGCGATAGCTTTTATAAATATTTAAATAAGTAAAAAACGTACAATCCTATCGAGCGGATTGTTTTGCAGCTTTGATATTTGAGCAATATTTAGAATAATCTGGTCGGTAGTTGTCAGGAATAATTTCATATCTGAAAAATATTCAGATCCGTATCGCTGATTATTTTTGCAACAACATGCACTTGTCATGAATACATAGAAACTATTGTACGATCTTTGAAACCTTAGAAATGATTCAAGAGTATACAAAGTCACCTGCTGTCTAATAAATATACAAATCCATCTGGTGGCTGTCCTTTGCAAATAGATAGATATCTTATCATCTCTTGAGCGTAAAGAGTTTTCATGTAACTATGAAAAAAATATACACTACTAATTACTGGATAGTATTCGGAATTAAATGAATATGGTAAAACTATCAGGTGTCTAATGGATGTTTTTGGTCAATCAACAATCTTACTGCTAGGTTGTACATCTAGTTCGTATAAAGAATCCAACAGACGATTGTAAAATGTATCTTTGAATAGGATAAGATTGTTTCATGAGTAAATTGCTTGTAAGTCGCGTTGCAATGTATGGTTATAGAATTTTATAACATTTTCAAATGGCATATTTGTCTGATTGTCTAGCTATTCAAAAAGTATCACTGAAATTCATACGATGTTTTAAAAGCATTTAGAGTAACTTAAAACAGCATTATCACTTGATTTGCAGTTTGTAGATCATTTCCTTTCTACTTTTTGAAATAGGTTCAGTTAAGAAATTGTGTCTTGACCTTTGGAGGGGACACATTGCTCGGGGCTTACCCTTCGGTAAATTGTAAACATAATACCAATATCATTTGGATAATATTAGTGAAATATTTTCCCACGGCAGCGTTGCAGAGAATAGAGCTTTAGCTGTGTAAGTTGAGCCCAAAAATCAAGTCCCATCATGCTATTTATTAATTTTTTTGTGATTGACCTTTGTGGCGATTCGATCCTCGTTATGTCTTTTTTTGTAGGATGACCACAATGGGCAGCAGTATTCGAGGTGAGGCTCAGCTAATGTGGAGAAGAGAAGGATGATGGTTTCATGATCCCTAGACTGAAAAGTTCTGAGGATCCATGAGCACATTCTGCGGACAACATCGACTTTTTTATTGATGTGCACACTCCAGCTAAGGTTGCTGTCGACAGTTACACCTAAGTCAATGATATTGTCCGAGGGTTCAAGTAGGTCACCCGACAATAGTGTATATGGTTGTTTGAGTGTGCCTTCTCTTCCAAAGTGGATGTTCTCAAAGTTTTCTTCGGCCAACGGTATACTGGAATTTTGTGCCCACTGGATTATTGCGCATAGGTCCAAATGAAGCATTGTTCGATCATATGCACCCTTAATGACTTTCTGGGGCTTAGAGTTGTCTGCAAATATTCTAATGGTGCTATGTTCAATGGAATCTGCAATGTCATTGACATAGACAATAAAAAGAAGTGGACACAGAACAGTACTCTGCGGGACTCCGCTGATGACTTTTGCTGATCTTGAGCAGATGCCATCAACCACAACATTCTGGGTCCTATTTGTTAGGAAATACCTAATCCATTGAAGTAGCTTTCCACCGACTCCAGTGTTGGACAGTTTCCTTAACAGTATATTGTGGTCGACTCGGTGAAAGGGCTTGCTGAAATCAAGATATATGACATCTGCGTTGGAGTCCTCACTTAATGCATTTAAGATG
>NC_142936.1:79710670-79753170 GCF_046866305.1 Octopus bimaculoides | reverse complement strand
TATCACCTGTTCTTGCGGAAAATGTTATGCTCATCTGATTTTCGTAGCTACATAACTATAATTATACAGCCACATAATGTTCCTAAATTGTTTTATTGTACCGACGAGAGAGGTAAGCTGGAGAAGTAGATTAGCCATGTCATCCACTATAGATTAAATTTGTCATGAGATTTTGTCCCCCATCATAGTTCTGCAAACAAAAGATATATTTTAAAATAAACATGAAAATTACATTAATAAGAAAACAAAATGTGAATTATTCGCTCATAAAAAATGTGTACTTATATAGAATTACCCGAGGATTACGTTTAATATACTGGACACTCCACTCACAATATACGGCTGGTGCATATTGCCGAAGCAATATTACGTGGAAATCTGAGCTCCCGCTTATGGTAATATTTGTGAATTTGTTGAATAACATATTCTGATCTTCGATTGTTATTGCATGGCGGTTTTCTTATGTGTAAAATGACGATTTTCTCAATACACACATGCACACACACACAAATACTCACGCACATATAGAGCACACATACCCTGACATACAAGCAACAACACACACAAATATATATATATATATATATATATATATATATATATATATATATATATATATATATATATATATATATATATATATATATATATATATATATATATATATATATATATATGAATATATATATATATATAGATATATATAGATATATATATATATATATATATATATAATTTTTTAGTAGTTTTAGTCAGTGGACTGCAGCCATGCTGAGGCACCACCTTCAAACGTTTAGTCTAATAAATCCTCTTTCCGTTACATATTTCCTTTCAAAGTCTAATCCGAATTTTATTAGTGCTTTTAGTCGGGGGCGCAAACAAACCAACATCGGTTGCATGCAGTGATGGGGCACAAAGAAAAAAGACAAGCACACATAAATGTATATATGTATGTATATATCAACTTATCTATCTATCAGGTCATTAAGAATGAAATGTCCAATTTTTAACTGAAAGTTTATTTTACGTTGTCTCAACAAAAAGTATACACCTGAATTATCAATTTAATTTTGCCATTTTTTGGTAGCTAATTTATGCCAGCAGTGAAGAATTCTGCAGAGCAAAGGTGATGAAATCACGAAAGGTTGTTTTTTGTGAAATTTCTTCAGATTTGAAGTTTTTCCTTCCAAGAAGTTGTGTAAAACCTGTAAACGTGATAGTCATTTCGTGGAAGGTCTGGTGAATATGGTGGATGACAGAATTCTTCCAAGTTCATTCCCTGTAACTTGAGTAGCGTTCTTTGTGCAACATTTGGTCGAGCATTGCCTTACAGGAGCATTGGCCTGTCTCTATTGACCAATCTGGGTTGTTTAATTGAAAGCTCACTCATCATTTCATCCATTTGGTTGATGTATACATCAACTGTAATTGACTTACCAGGTCTCATGAAGCTGCAGTGGACGACACCAACGCTGGATCACCAGACAGACATCAGTAGCTTTTTTTTTATGAATATTCTTTTTTGGTTTGTGTTTTGACAATTCGCCTCTATCTGTGCAGAACGCTTGCTATTGTTGAAAAGAATCAATTTTTCATCACACGTAACATGCATACGGTGCAAAAGTAGTTCGCTTTTATACCGTGACAATAAAGAACAGCAAGCATCAAGATGATGTGTCATTTGATGCTCGTTCACTTCGTGTGGTATCCGCGTAAATCTTCAGTTAAATAAAACAAGAACTTGTCAGGATAAAACATTACAGTTAGGATAAAACTTAAGAAAATCGGACATTTCACTCTTAATGACCTGATATTTCTGTATATATCTCTATGCATATACAAATGTTTCTGTCTATCAAATCCACTAACAGGGTTCCGATTGGCCCGAGGCTAAGGTCGAGGGCACTTACCCAGATGGCCATGCAGTTGGACTGAATCCGCTTCGCGATACCTTGAGCAACTCTCTTCTACTATAACTTCATTCGATCAAAGCTTTGTAGGAGGACACCGTAGACGGAAACTGAAGAAGACCGTCGCTAGATTTCTGCAATCACAGATAAGAAACAGTAAGTCTTTACTAAATTTTATTGCCACACTTATACATTAGACAAAACTTATCGCTGAAAAGTTAATATCATACACCGCTGGCTGCGTACCAATGGGGGGAAATCATTATAGTAGCAACACGTTTCTGAATTTTCAATCTTTGCTTTTAATTGCACCAAATCTCTTGCAATACTATTCAGGAATTCCTTCAAGAATATCCTTCACTTGTTGTCAAGTTTCATAGAAAAAAGAGCAGATTTTAATTGTTTTCGTGTTTATTTTTTTCCCGCCCGACATTAACAGGAAAATAGCAATGCTTGCGTGACGTGTCAAACAGGGAAACAAAACGATTATCGTATTTAGATTAGCGTGATATAAAATTGTACGATTTTACTTCGATAACAACGTATATACGTGAATGTTCCGTACTGGTATTAAATATGAGTCGACTAATCCGTTTCTTTTTACTTGATAAATGATTCAGTTTACATTTGGTCGCCCGCAGGTAGAGTGGTGGTGGTAGGGAGCTGACAGATCAGTTGTAATTGTTTTTTTACCTTCTTAGTGATTTTTTTTTTTGCCTTCGTACTGTTATTGATGTTGGATCCCCTACTTGTTGCTGGTGACATTGTATTCAGATTTCTTCGTGTTGTTTTTCTTGTTGCTGTTGTTCTTCGCTTTTCTTCCCCTTCTTCTTCTTCTTCTTCTTCTTCTTCTCTTTTTCCTTTTCTCTCTTCTCATCACTCTCCTTCCTCCTCTTCTTCCCTCTTCCAATTTCTCCCTTCCTCTTCTTTGTTTTCTTCTTTCTCTTCTCTGTCGTCTTGTTCCTCTTCCTGTCCTCCTTTCTCTCTTCCGTCCTCTCCTTCAACCTCTTCTTCTTCTTCTTCTTCTTCTTCTTCTTCTTCTTCTCCTCCTCCTCCTCCTCCTCCTTCTTCTTCTTCTTCTTCTTCTTCTTCTTCTTCTTCTTCTTCTTCTTCTTCTTCTTCTTCTTCTTCTTCTTCTTCTTCTTCTTCTTCTTCTTCTTCTTCTTCTTCTATTTGTACTTTGTCTTCGTCTTTCACCTCACCTCCACTACACTGTCTACATTTGCATCATTTTTAATTTAATTTATTTTTTTTCGTTTTTGCTGTTCTTTTTTGATAACACAAGACGCATAGTTTAATTATGGAAGCCAGTAATGAGATAATTATTATTAAAACCGATACGAAGGGAAAGTAAATTGATAACAGAGAAAAATTGACTGCTTCTAGGCAGAGATAAATTATGAAGTAAGATAATGTCGAGTAAAACAAATGGCTATTTACTAGAAATTCAGGCTGTATCAGTAGATTCTATATCAACACTTAAACACTAAACAGGAAACAACAGCAGCAAGAACAACAACAACATGACAGAAATGAAATTGAAAAGTATATTCATGCATATAATTAAGTTTAAGTAGTCATTTATGTATGATTTAGCTCAGTATCACTCAGATTTTTTATTAATTTCTATTAGTATTCTTCTATTTTGCTTTCATATATTTTCACTTCCTATGTGTCTTTTTTTTTCTTCTTTCTATCACTTTTTATCTCCTTTTCATATTCCAAATCATGTCACTCTCTCTCCCCTTCCGTACACACACACACACACGCACACACACACACACGCACACACACACACACACACACACACACACACACACATATATATATATATATATATATATATATATATGTAATACATATATATATATAAAAGTTAGCATCTATCTATCTATCTTATTTCTTTATTGCCCACAAGGGTCTAAACATAGAGGGGACCAACAAGGACAGACAAACGGATTAATTTGATTATATCGACTCCAGTGCGTGACTGGTACTTAATTTATCGACCCCAAAAAGATGAAAAGCAAAGTCGAGCTCGGCGGAATTTGAACTCAGAAGGAAACGGCAGACGAAATACCGCTAAGCAGTTCGCCCGGTGTGCTAACGTTTCTGCCAGCTCGCCGCCGTCTATCTATCTATCTATCTATCTATCTATCTATCTATCTATCTATCTATCTATCTATCTATCTATCTATCTATCGAGAGAGAGAGAGAGAGAGAGAGAGAGAAATAGTGAGTAAACATTTTATCAAAGATATTCTTGGGTGGGGGGGGGCTTTAGAGATTATAGCAATGTTTCCTTAATTTCCTGTCACACTCACGAACACATGTGTATACAGGTTTGTATATATTTGACTATAACATATTCTAACGCATCCGCAAACAAAGATACACACGCCTTAACACGGCGGACATCCGCCAAATAGGGTTTACCCCACCACCAATTCAAGCCCCTACACATTTTGTACCCTCACACACATCGGATGCATATGTAAATGCCCCAAGAATTTAACCAAAACAAAAGAAAGAAAACATACTAACAAACACAGATGACTGTGCTCCCACAAAGCTATACATATAGTACCACTACATATTTTCCATTTCCATAAGGACACCGACGTTAAATATACATATTTCCCATAAATTCTTTTCCATAAAACTCTCCCCGACTTGGTACGAAACCAACCCCAGAGAAGATATTTTTGATACCAAGGGACATGAGTCTTGACTTAACCCCTACTCAATTTGTTTCATCATATGTTTCACAACAACCACAAACCTATTCACCTAGAACAACAGAATCGTCACATTTCATACTTCAACAGCTACCTCAGATGAGCGCAGGTTTACATAAACGGCCTATAACCTAACACACCGTTGAAACCCTAGTGTAATGGATATATAATACAATACACTTCGATTACTACATATATATATGAGGCGCAGGCGTTGCTGTGTGGTAAGATGCTTCCTTCCCAACCACATGTTTCTGGGTTCAGTCCCACTGCGTGGCACCTGGGGCAGGTGTCTTCTACTATAGCCTCGAAGGTGGATGGCTTAGTGGTTACGGCTCACGATCGTAATATCGTGAGTTCAATTCCCGGCGACTCGTTCTATCTTTGAGTAAGACACTTTATTTTACGTTGCTCAAGTGCACTCAGCCTACATTTCAAAGGGGCAGCCTTGTCACAGTCTCTGTCACTCTGAATCTCCTTGAGAACCATGTTAAGGGTACGCGTGTTCATGGAATGCTAAGTCACTTTCACGTTAATTTCACGATCAAGCTGTTCCGTTGATCGAATCAGCTGAGACCCTCGTCGCCGTAACCGACAGAGTGCTACTGTACTATATGTGTGTGTGTGTGCATGTGTGTGAGTTTGTGTGCGTGTGTGTGTATGTATGTGTACGACGTGCTTGGTTTAGCTTCCATCTAGCAAACCCATCACAGAAATCTGATCGACCCGAGGCTATAGTATAAGTCACATACCCAAGATGCCATGCAGTGGGGCTGAACTCGGAACCGTGTGATTGGGAAGCAAACCTCTTACCATACAGCGACGCCTGCGCCCACACATATATTATAATTGGAAGCTCTTACACTAGCAGCATACGTTTCTTTCCGATTCGTAATGTGCATTGACAGAGTAAAGAATGGCTGATATTTTAATACCATTACAACTTCTGGTTCACTACATATCCTTTATCTAAGCGGGTATTTGTTATTGCACCCCAGTTTTATCTAGTAATCTCTGTCTCTCTGTCGCTCTGAAATGTTTCTCCTTGTTTATCTAACCCACGTATCGCACGCTGATACATAGTAAGAGATAGAGCAAAAGACAGAAGACCGTTGTTACTTTGTAGTTCAAACGTCTGTGGCATCTGAGAGTTTGCCAGTTTGTGTTTGTTAGTAATGATGATTAGAATAATGTGAAAATTAAGCGAGCAAATATCTAATCAAAAACATTCATTAGCTAATATAAATTGGAGCGGAATTTTGCTACTTTTCACATCCCACTCAGATAATTCCCCCCACACACATACATATATACATACATATATACAGACCTAAATGTATCTATACATATATATAATATAATATAACACACTCACACAAACACATACTTGTATGTAAATATGTGTGTGCATATGTATGTATTTGTTAGTACAGGCGCACACACATATATACATATACGCGTGTGTGTTTATATATGTATACATACATGTGTACAAACAGAAATATATGTCTGTGTGTGTGTACATGCGTTCGTGCGTGTTTGTGAGTGTGTGCGTGTGTGTGTGAGCGTGTGTGCGTGCGCGCTGGATGAAGTGCTACAGAGTACCCTCAAGTAACATAGGCTTCCCTGTTGCATCAATGTTGCTTTGTACCATTAGAAGGGGCGATACTAGCGCAAAGTACCGAAATCTTCTTTATTGCCAGTCGACAGCAGATGAAAGGAGTGACTTGCTCTATGTAGCGCATGCACTCATTCACACACACACGGGCACCTACGCATACACACGCGCACCTACGCATACACACGCACACGCTCGTCCACACACACGAACGACCCCCCCCCCCCAGAAACGTATACACATATTAGATGACATTTAACAGCTTATTGTAGAGGTCAATGGGCCAGCAGGTGAGACTAGGGATACATTCAAACACATCTCTTCTAGGCGTAGGTAAGACTGCTATAAAAATGACACATCTTGGAATGCAGTGTTGTCTTCTTGCTGAAATGAAAGCCATTCGTGTGTGTGTGCATATTTTTTCTCGTCTATAGCGTACAGCCTTGAATAAAATGTCAATGTTTATATTTTTGACTCTGTGCACTATCTTTAAAAAAAATAATAAAGCAAATGGATTGTCTCGGCTGGATGGCCATGGTGTATTCCCCATACGCTGACGGTGTTATCTAGGACTAAACCGTAAACGAAAAAGTCACGAACCACATGGAAATCTTTGCACTGTCCAATGAACTGCCGCAACCGTTTTAGAAAGAGGAAAACATATTTAACAGTGCTGTCCGTCATATAGAGTAACAAAGGATTGTGAAGGATAGAAAGGTCTTTTAAACTAATTTCAATCAGTTACACCGGCGTTCAACAGAAACTAAACAGTGCACAAGGAAATGAAGGAGCTACAATGTCACCACGCGAATATCTAGAAATAGCACTCAAATTTGCCTCAACTTACACAACTTTTAAACAGTGGTGGACTAGAAATAGTGGTCCCGTCTATACAAAAAGAAAAGATGATCACGACTGGACTTGTGTGATATATCTGGATAAAATGGTTAAATAATAACAACCAAATTGCCCTGTACGTGAAAGGCCGACATGCTAGAAATATCAGTTGCACCTTATGTCATTTCACACCCTACCACGTGTGTCTAACGAAGGTTTGAATATCTGAAAAAAAATTTAGCAATATCCCAGAATTCAGTCACGCATATAAGTAAGATGACCAAGAATACAAGAAATAATCAGCCAAATCTCCCTCAAATTACACTACAAACAATACTAAAAATGCGATGTTGTACGAGATTATGTAAGGATATAAAGAATAATGGTGATTTTTTTTTTTAATGATGATAATGTTTACATTTTGGAATAAATAGCAAAGAACACATACGAGTACATGTATAATAAAAGTTAACAGTAAGGCGACGAGCTGGCAGAAACGTTAGCACGCTAGGCGAAATGCATAGCGGTATGTCATCTGTCTCTACGTTCTAAGTTCAATTTCTGTCAATTTCTGTCTAATGACTGAAACAAATGTATAAAAAGAAGCGAAGCGGGTAACACATTCTATCACTTATTACTTACACGAACACAGACACGTACACATGTACACACACACATATATGCACACATATGTATGTGCACACACATACGTTCACACTTATTCACATACACACACGCGCGCACACACAAGCAAACACATACACAAGCATACTCACGTCGGTTAGGATTTCTAAACAAATTTAAGATTTCTTTAGAAATTCTACCCCACAAGTTAGATAACAATATTCGATGATTTTGCCCCGTGACTCTCGCACATAGCTTCCCAAAGTGGGTGATATCGCCCACCGGTGGGCGATTTCAACTTACAGGTAGACGGTGGGTGAATTTCGAGAAAATGGTGGGTGATTTGAGATTTTGGTTTGCGATGTGAACATTCTGTGTGTGACAAAGAATGATCAGCATTTAAAGTTGCATTTAAATATATCTAGGCATGCCTAGAATAAGGATGCCACTTTATCGATATGACTACTCGCGTGAGACGTCTCTTTGTATTAAAAAAATCGAACTTATTTATCGATCGAAATTTTTTATCGTTCAGTCATATGTTCCAAAAATAGCAGCCAAATATGCCTAGGCCTGAAATCACTCCATTATAATCATCTACCGAAGTTAATTTGTCTGCATAATATATAGTTAACGTTAGAATTTTATTCACACTAAAGGCAAAGTCTACCCACGATATAGGATTTGTAAACAACCGCATATTTAGTCCAAACAGCACTAACCGGGCAACGAGTCTACGATATAGTATGCGTGTCAAATGATACAAGTGGTTGGGGGTGTTCTCCAAGGGGATTTTTCTTAGGGGAGTAGTTGTGTCAGGGTTTCTGTTACACAGGTGAGCGAAGGAGAATATTTTGGCCGATAGGTGGGCGATATTGCAACTTGGCGCAAAAAGTTTGGGAAAGACTACTCTCGCGTATGTGACAGAAGTTGTTGTGCTTTCTCTTTCTCTTTCTACTTCCCTCTCAGTATACATGTATGTGTGTTTTTATATATACATGTGTGCACATGTGTGCGTATGATGTGTTATGTCTCATACGTATTTCATTAAAATTCTAAATCATTAAAAATAAACCAGATTTTGTGAAGTAATTTCGAATGGAAAAATATTTTAATTTTAAACATCTAAAATATCGATATTTCTAAAGATATTAGTAGAAATATTGCAGTCTGTCAACATCTGCATATTTTCCTATATTTTTGTTGTATATATAAATTTGTATGCAGTAAAGTTAATCAAAAAACCTATGCTTTATATATAAAGGTGATAACAATTTATTCATAACGGTTCCTATAATAATGTATTGAAAGAATTTTATATATAACCGAAAATGTCCTCAGTTAATTAAATCCTAACAAAATATAAACATATAATAATTTATTTATTGGCGTTGATACATGACTCAAATATCATAATTACTATATTTCATCATTTTTATTTTCGGGTTAAAATTAAATTAAAAAAATAAATAACAGCTGACGACAGACATGCTTTTGTTGTTTACACATTTTGATAGAAATAGTGTCAGATTAAACTATAAAATGTCATAACTCACTGATAACTAAAGAAAACCATAAATATAATATTTTGTTTGGACTTAATCAACTCAATTCTATATAAATGTGTCTAATACCCTGTGCTGAAACATATTGTAAATTTAATCAATTATTCACATAAACTTTGTCATGAATCCTTATTCAAGCATCTGACATGTTTATCAGTTCAGGTTATATGGTTAAAATAAATTAAATATTTATGAAACTTCTTTTCGTGGACATCGTCTCTATATGATTAATACTACAAAAGTTTCATTTCATTTTGGAATATCTGCAGCGAGTTTCACGTTCAAGAAATCGGTCAAATGCTTCGTGGCAAGTCGAAGTTCAAAACATTTTTTTCTTTTTTACTTTTCATTTCAGACGATCATAAAGCAACTGATTCTTTGAGAGAAACTGCAGAAATTTTTCTCTCTATATTTTTGGCGAGATAGCTGTTGCATAATAGTATTTCTAATAGGATCTGCTGAAAGAACCAACATAGATCAGTCGATGCGTAATATATTATATTACTCTGTATTTATTAAAGGAATACGCAACAAATTATAGCTAACTGATGACTAAAGAAATTGCTTTTGCAGCTATACTGTTTGTTCCACAGTATATATTAAATTTGAGTGAATTTAAACTGTTCCGGTAATTTCATAATATGAGAGAGAGTTTTAAGTAATTGAGTAAAACTGATACACGTGATTGCCACTTGAAGCTATTGCTTGTAATATGTTAAAATGGTTTCTCAATTTAATCAATCATTTTTGACTTCTATAGATAGAGCTTTACTTTATCCATCTTCTATATATTTAGGGATAAAATGTAATGAAATACATGTCTTTCATAAATAGATTAATGACGTTATTGAAGTGAAATGGTTATTGGAAAGTCAACTCTCTGGGTGTTTGTCTTTAATGTCATTATACTCTACACATAATGCTTAATACATATTACGTAAGATCCAAAACGAATAATGATAAGGTCAGTCTCTGTAGCTGAGAGTATAGACATTATAAAACTGTGTACTAAATTGCATACTGATATTATTATATTTGCATTTTTCTATAATATAATATATAACGCACTTTAGGAATTAACTTAAAACAAATATAAGAGTTCCTTTTGTGTTACTTCTAAAGTACAAAATACTATTTACTGTCGCTATAATTAGTGTCAATTAAATTTAATTACACACAAGGTCATTGTTTCAAATGAAGGGTCTTACTAATCGAATCTACTTCAGTGTATTTACTGGCCTAATGCCATCGGACAGAGAAAGATGAATGACAAAATGACACACGTTAGGCTTTGATTTGCAAATATTGAGACATGAAACTAAATAACATAATCTTGTTTTTGTCTGCTGTTTCTGTCATCTCATTGCTTTTTGGTTGAAAGAAATTATTGCTATATCTTTATAATTACAAATTAAAATGTGTGTTGTATTAATATCGTCTAATATAAGATCAACATTAACGAGTGTTTAATTTAATTTCGAATATAAAACCGAATTGAAAAACACACACAAATATTTCATTTTTATTTTATTTATGTAACAATACTTCTCTCTGACTGTCACGAAACGTTGTCAGTATAAAATTTCCAATCAATAAATAATTTAATGAAATCAAGAGCTCTTTTCAGCGAAACAGATCAAACAGTAGCGAGTTACAAAGGAGAACATATTAAGTTTTAATTAAAATTTTAATAATTGTTAATTTGATTTGACTCAAGGCACATCACCATTAATTCTTCAGCGAAAAAAAATTAATAGAGAAAAAGACACAGAAATAGCAAATAATTTTCAATAATCTTTATATGGCAATTTCTATTCACTTCTTATGATTGCATTAATATTCTATGTTCTCATAAATATTGTCTCCTTTTACTTTAGGCAGAAACATATCACAATAGCGGACCGTAAGTGACGAAAATGAAGTCATGTTTTCGCCAATAACATTTGTGCACGTGCCAGTTTATGCAACTAAATCTAGTTTGATGTCTGTTAATGTATGCTTTTATCTTTTCTGCTTTCCACTCTTTGGATGGTGGCCATGCTGTTACCTCGCCTTGAAAGATTTAGTCGTACAAATCGACTTTACTACTAATAATTTTGTCTGATACTTATTCGGTCAGTCTCTGAGACCGAACCGCTAATTTCGGGGATGTAAACTGATCAACACCGGCTACCACAATATGGTGGAGAGACACACACAAACACACACATACACACATACACAAACAAACACACACACACATACACACACAAATACACACACACATACACACGTACACACACACAAACGCACACATACACACTCTTATATATTGGGGTGGCAACTAAGTTCCCGCTGCTGTTTCAAATTTAAATTTGTTTAAAGGTTAAAGAAAAAACAACTAATTACTCAATAATGTATTCAGCCTTGTTCTTTACAACTTCTTCCCAACGTTCCATAAGATTTTCAATATCTCGTTGGTAGAAAATCACCCGATTTCGACTCGAAAAATTGATCCAACCAAGCTTTCAATTCTGCATCAGTATTGAAGGAAACTTCGTTGGTTTCCAAGTGGAAATCCATTGATGTCAAATCAGGAGAGTATGGCAGGTGTGGCAGCACTTCCCAGCCATGCGTTTGAATGGCTTCCTTGGTCCTATTGGCGATATGAGGGCGGGCGTTGTCGTGCAGCAGAACACCATGCTGCCGATTAGGTCATTTCTCTTGAATAGCTGTGTTCCATCTTTTGAACATAGAATTCTGCGCTGACCGTTAGGTTCCGTTCAAGCAATTCGTAATGGATAATTCCTTCGCAATCCAACCATACGCACAACATCGTTTTACGCGGATGAAGATTTTGTTGCAGGCGCGGTGTCGCTTGTTTTTTGGGCTAAGCAATTCCTTACGCTGCTTCATATTGATGTACAGGCACCATATCTGGTCCCCAGTATCGATTCGGTAAAGAAATCCTTGCTTGTGTCAATGACCTGACCGGCGACGAACAAGCAGACCAGCGGAGATTGTGACTCGTTGATTTTTGTTGTTGTCACTTGAAGCATGCGAAACCCATGCTCCATACTTCTAAACCTTTCCCATCGAGTGAAGATGCTTCTCTATAGCAGTGTGGGAAAATTCCATTTTTTCTCCCAGTTTTTGTCGTTTGACGAGAACTAATATATATCCTCATTATTATAGATATGAATAAGGCAGTGAGCTGGCAGAATCATTTGCGCGCTGGACGATATGCGTAGCGGTATTTCGCCCGTCGCTACGTTCTGAGTTCAAATTGCACCAAGGTCGACTTTGCCTTTTATCCTTCGGTGGGAGGGGGTCGATGAAATAAGTACCAGCTGAATACTAGGGTCGATGTATTCGACGTATCCCACCCTCCAAATTGCCGCTCTTGTGGGAAAATTCGAAACCCTCATTATAGATGCCAATAAAGCGACGAACTGGCAGATTCCTTAGCACACCTTGCGAAATGCTTAACAACATGTTGTCCACTGAGTGCGATGCAATCGACTTATTCCCTTCTCCGAAATTACTGACCTGGTGCAAAAAATTTAAATTCTTATTATAGATGCAATTAAAGCGACGACCTGGAGTATTGTTAATATTTAAGACAAAATATTTAGACGTATTTCATACGCTGTTATGTTCTGAGTTCAAATTTCCCCGTAGACGTCTTTGGCTTTGATTCTTTCGAGATCGCTGAAATATGTACCATTTAAGCACTGGAGTCGATGTAATCGACTCTCTCTACTCCAAAGTTAAAGATCTTGAGCCTGTAGGAAAAGCGATTACTACAGATGTGATTATATTTAATGAAAATGATGTTTTTTGCTCACTACCTAATGTGAGGGCGCCTCCATTTCAATCGTGGCAGATCGTACCAAAAACAATCACGACGTAACACTCTTTATTTCAAGATTGTTCTGCCAATAATACCAGAAATGTGTTTCATAGAAACAAGCACGCGCAAAAAAACGGCCCATTTGTTTTACTGGTTTAACGCAGAATTTATTAGAATCTTTGTTATTTCGTAGAAATATTAATTAACATTTAATTGCAATTTCAGAATCGTATTTAATCAATTTATTCTGTAATAAAATAAATAATTAAATTACATAGTTGCAACTAATCCACGTATTTTAATCTAAACCGGTCCCAAAGCGGTGAGTAGACGAGATCGTTTGTACGCCGCGTTAGCAGCAATTCTTCCGTCGGTTTACGTTCCGTGTTCAAATTCCACCCATGTCGATTATTCCCATGCGTACTAATGTACATTGTTTCCGTTACAAACCTTATATGCCCCAATATTAGATCATTTTTCTATTGTCAATATACGGTAAAGGTACAATTCTATTTGCTAAATTTCACTCGCCGCTGTTTCCTAATTCACACATATTTCGTATATATTTACACACACACAGGCTTACACCCAAAACACACACACACACACACACACAAATACTGTTGTTTCTTGGGAGTACATGTATATATATATATATATATATATATATATATATATATATACATACACATACATATATACATATATGTGCACGTACACAGACACATAAACACTCACACACATATGTTTGCCTGATAGATTCTTTTCTGTTGGTGTTAATGGCATCTCATGCAGAGCGCTTATGTTGATAGTAGAAACTTATTTGAGTAACTATATCTAATATTGCGATATATTTGCTAGGTTAAAAATGAGAACATTATATATATATATATATATATATATATATATATATATATATATATACACGCAAACACAGACACACACACACACGCACACATATATATATATATGAGTTTACGTGTGTGCGCTTGTGTGTGTGTGTGTGTGTGTGTGTGTGTGTGTGTGTGTGCGTGTGTGTGCGCTTGTGTGTGTGGTGTGTTTATAAATATTTCATGTTTAATAATACTGGAAATGATTCTGTTTATCGAGAGTCAACCATTCATCCAGAAAATATAATTGTACATAACAGCTTTATAAATAAATATTTTTAGAATATAAAGATGTATTTTTAGAATAATTTTTTTTCATATGATATATATTTGGTAAAAACCTCACTTCCGATATACTAGCACTTTACTCTGGGGAGCGAATATTATACTTTCTTTGAAGCTACACACCAAACTTGTTTCCATCAAACATTTCTTTTTTGCTTTTATTTTACTGCATTAAACAAATTCCTCTAAATATAGATGCAATTACATTGCATTTATAGTATATATATACTTCAGAAATGTTTGCTATATGCCACTTAAATTATAAATATAACCTAGATATATGATAATAATATATTGCATATATGGCAAAATATTCTGTGATGTTTGATAGGCGCGGCTGTGTGGTAAGAAAGCTAGTTACCAACCACATGGTTCCGAGTTCAGTTCTGCTGTGTGGCCTTTTGAGCAGGCGCCTTCTACTATAGCCTTGGGCCGAACAGATGCTTGTGAGTGGATCTGGTAGATAGAAACTGAAAACCTGTCGTACATACATGCATGTGTGTGTACGTGTGTCTGTTTGTTTGAGTTTGTCTTCCCTCCACCCGCTTGACAACCACTGTAGGTGTGTTTATGTCACTGTTACGTAATTATTTAAAAATTCGTATTACATTTTCAGATGAATTTTAAGAAAAAATTCTGGTTTTGAAGAAAAACCAATTTCTCCGTATGTTTGTAGTATATAATATATATTATATCAAGTTCTTCAGAAGCCCGTTTTAATGAATATGGAAAGAAAAAAAACAAACAAACAATAGAAACCAATAAAACACTGCGGACCCTGTATCTTGAACTCTTGAGCTGATGGTAATAAATGAATGTCAGTTTTGGATCCTGTATGTCAAACAATTCTTAATTCACCTCCAAATTATTTGAGAACAAAAAAGAAAAATTATTATTGTTGTATAAGGACAGTAATTTAGAGACGAAGTTAAGTCGATTACATCGTCCCCTATGCTCAGCTGGTACTTGTCTTATCGACCAGGAAAGGATTAAAGGCAAAGCCGATCCCGGAAATCAGAACGTAAAATCGGAAGAAATGTCATTATGCATTTTTCCCGGAGCAATAAAAATTCCGCCAGGACACCGCCTTCCTCCTTGAAATAGTAAATGCAAATAGATTTGAACACGAGGAACCGAAACAAAAGCTCTTGGGCATTTTGCATGACGTTGTAATGAGTCTTCCAATCCAGAACCACAATATATAATATGCTAATTGTCATACTATTGTGTATAGCATGATTAAGGCGGCAGCTTGGCAGAATCGTTGGCGCTCCAGACAAAATTCTTAGCGGCATTTTGCCCGTCTTTACTTTCCGAATTTAAATACCACCGAGGTTGACATCCCCTTTCATCCGTTCGGAGTCGATAAAATAAGTATCAGTTGAACACTGGAGTGGATATAGTCGACTTGCCTCGCCCAACAAAATTGCTGCTCTTGTGCCAAAATTTGTAACCGTTATTTATTGCGCGATTAATTTCGTATTTTTTCTCTGATACTTGTTAATAATACAGTTCTAGCCAGCAAGCAAGAGCTGAGATAAGGTGTATACATGTTTAACGTTAAGCAGCCAAGGTTCATATAGTATCACTCAGGTACATACTTTTAATGCGTCAATTAACAAGCCAAAAGAACGTTCTTCTATTCCTATCATTGCAGCTAAATCATTTTCCGGAATGTTGGATAATTGGCAAATGTTTTCAAACTGAAGGAAGAAAATAAACTGAGACAAAATTAGTTGAATAAAAGATACCTTGGAGGTAAATAGTGTCATACAATGTCATTATGACTTAATTGAAATAATGGTGCCTTGAAAGCTTTATTAAAAACACGATGATGTGCCCGAAATGATTTAGCACCACACGTGATAATTTAGAGCATTTTAATTTTATCCATTCATAAACTTTATCTTTTTACTTTCCGATCTTCTTCTTGAAAACATTACCATTCATTAACATTCGATCAACAAAATCCAATACTGGAAATTTTGTGGGTTGCATTGTACATTTATACTAGTACTAAGTTCTAGGACTAGTATCAGGTTCTTGAGTGTATTTAACGGTGTCTACTTTTTTGCATGAAATCCAGTCAAGGTATGCTGACGTCTCTGCATAATTTGATTGTTTATAGGTGTTTTTTCTATTTTCCTACCGGTGTATTAGTTCATTTCTTCACAAATCTTGAAATCCTTACGAAAAGACCATTGGTACTTTATTTTTTGTTTTATATCAATGTTATAATGAAAAATGTACTAAATCACATGGACGATAACTAGTTTATTTCAAAGAGTACATGTTAAGCCTTTTCAAGTTGAATATTTGTGCTCGGTTCATCTACTAAAAGATCCAGAATTTATTGTGATAATAAAATTCATACGTTTAACAAATTGACATTCACATCAATTTTCGGTATGATCCAGAATTGTTTCGTTATCATAATCTTTATGACTTTTACAGTATTTAATATTGCTGTATATAGTATAGTGCATAGAAAGGTTAAACAACATATTCAGTGAATACAGCCAGCAAATATGACAATCCCGTACAATGTGCTACACGTTATCCATTGGATTTCTAAATTATACATAATCTTAAATTCATTGAATAATTTAACAGTCGAATCGAGCAACTCGTATAAATAATTGAATAATTTAACAGTCGAATCGAGCTCCCCGTATGTTTTTCAAGAAAAAAATAGTTAATAACATAAACATTTAATGCTAGATCTAACAAACTACTTAATATTCCATGACATATTAGAGGTCAGCGGGTGGAATCATTAACACGCCGAGCAAAATATTTCAAGCACTTCGACCGTCTTTACGTTCTGATTTCAAATTCTGCTGGGGTCGACTTTGTCTTTTGTTCTTTTTGAGGTCGGAAAAATAATTATCAATTGAATAATGGAGCCCAATGTGGATGACTTACCTGCTTGAAATTGCTGCAATTTTACCAAAATTTGAAACCAATAGTTCATTAAATATTCTTTTATTTAGTCCTCAGGTATTAAAATGAAAAAGAAGTCATATTTAGCAGCACTTCTTAGAACACACGGACGAAGAGAAGAAAGTGTGGATTATAGTTCGAAGTGATCATGTGCAAACACGTACATACACACATGCATTTCTATAAATCTACTAATCACATACATACAACCCCGACACTAATATACAAGTATATATATATATATATATATATATATATATATATATATATATATGTGTGTGTGTGTGTGTGTGTGTGTGTGTGTGTGTGTATATATATATATATATATATATATATATATATATATATATAAATTGTAAATCCCAAAATTAACAACAAAAATACAAAGGATTCTGCGGTACACGTGTTTCAAGCTTTATATCAGTGTATAATTTACAATACAAAGCTATCTTCAGCCGCAAAAGTATTTCTCTCCCAGGAAATTATATCACATCGGCGTTAAATGAGGAAGAAAGGTGTGATATAAGAGGTGAAGATACTTTCGGTATTTTGTATCGTACTATACCTCGTATAATTCTCCATTTACACATAATTTCTTCGGTCCTCCGAAAACCGTCCATATCTTGCCCCGATTCAGTGTGTAGTGTTAGGTTGGCGGTTAAGAACAATACAATAAAATGACAAAACAAAACAACAATATAAAATAAAATGGGAATATAAAATCCTGAGCAGAAAAGAAAAGAAAAAGAAAAAAGAAATACAGAGATATTCATGTAAAAAAATAAAAATAAACTTAAAATAAAAATGAAACTTAAAATAAAATAAAGAATAAAGGGAGTCAAATCGGTGGGGCGGGTAATCTAAGAAGTAATAAGAGAAAGTCTGGATAGTCAAGTAAGCTACATCTAAGTTATTTAGATGGGTTGGTGAAGGGTGGTGAGGAAAAATCTAAATGTAGAAGAAGAAGATAAAGCGATAAATAGATATAGATACAGAGATCTTAAGGGTCGTAAGGGATAGATATATATGAGGTGTGTCTGTGTATATCAGTGGTGGGTCGTAAATAAGAAGTGTCATGCCAGAATAGACTTGAAACATGAAACATGAAACATGATATTCTTGTGGTGAGTGGTCAGTGGTCAACCTAAGCGAATTACAACTTAAGTGTACTAACCTATCTACATACACTTATCTAAATGAAGAAGGGTGAAGGAAGTGGAAAGGGTAATTATAACATAGAATACCTTAAAGAATTCATCAATAAACATGCCAACAAGAAAAGCGAAATAAGTTATGAAGGGAGGGGGGACGTTAAAATTCATAAAACAAAATTCAAAATACAGAGTAATATAGTATACTAGTGAAAGGAAATATTAGCACCCACATTAATAATGTAATAACTAAGAAATAAACAATAAAATAAGAGCTAAAACATAGTAAAAAATAATAAAACTAATAAAAATAAGAGATAAAACGTAAAAAATGAAAAAAATTAAATATGAAAAAAAATAATAATAATAAAATATAAAAGATAATGATAAACGAGTCAAAATATAACCGATAAAAAATAAGAAATACAAAGAAATTAACAATTAAAAAATTTTAAAATTAAAACATAACGAAACCGGAAGTAAAAGAGTATAAAATAAATGTAAAAGTATAAACTGAAGTATATATATATAAATATATATTAAAAAATAAAAAAAAATAAAAAAAATAAAAATGAAAATAAAATGAAAATAAAAATAAAAATAAAAAAAAATAAAAATAAGAAGGACAATTTATAAGCAGTATAGACAGTATACACACATATATATACCCACATACATACACATACACACATTGTTATTTCCTGTTATAACTTCGTATTGCAGTGTCCTTGGATGGTTTCGAGTCAGTGACTGATCCGGTTTATTAAAAATTTGTGTAAACTAAAAATTAAAAATATGTGTAAACTAAAAATTAAAAATATGTGTAAACTAAAAATTAAAAATTTGTTTAAATTAAGAGGTCATAACCTAGTTATTCGAGGGTAAACAAAAATACTGATGTATATAGTAAGGTTAGGGGTAGAGTACGGGCTATGTTAGTTAGGTGTCTGGGTTGTGGTAGGTAGGAATAGTTAAATAGATGAGGTATAGAAGTGCACATAACTAAAAGAGAGGATTTAAGGGTTATACTATCTAAAGGTTTTCATCATTTTATGGATACAGGAGGGTTTGAAATCTGACCTCTTATTAATTAGTTTATTCTTATCAGGAAATTTAATAATTTTCAAAAGTTCAAGGGAGCATAGCTGGCAACCAGTTCTATTATCTTTATACGTAGGGGCCGATCCAACAATAGACCATCTAAGGTTCGACTTGTATATATATATATATATATATATATATATATATATATATATATATATATATATATATATATATATATATATATATATATGTATATATATATATTTATATATATATATGTGTGTGTGTGTGTGTGTGTGTATATATATATATATATATATATATATATATATATATATATATATATATGCATATATATGGATATATACATACATATATGTACATACTTACATATACATGTATATACACTTGCATATATGGGTACAGGACGTCATGGAACGTAAATACGAAATACGCAAACATGGAATACGAACTTTTTGTGAACAACGAAAGAAAGAAAAGGAAAACAAGGCAAGTAACATAAAAAACGACCCTTCATCAGTTGTCAGCTGTATTATGAGGATATTATTATTTATAATATGAGTGGCTTAGCATGCGAAAAAAATCCATAATAGTAAAAAAAACATCGATCAATAATTAAGGTTACTAAGAAACACAGCTGGCATGCTAAATATAGCAGCAAAATGACCACACTACAAACCTTCACTTAGACAGAAAAGTGAAAGCGGGAAGTAAATAAAAATTCGAAAACCCCGCACCAATGACGCAAATAATCAAAAATTAAAAACAAAGCCAGCCATAACCGTACCGCCATGATTTCGAACTTTCAGAAAAAATATTAGTTCCACTTCAGCAAGTCTTACTGACCGCATATACCTACATGCATACATACATACATACATACATACATACATACATACTTATGTGTGGGCCTTTATGTCTTTATTTCTCCCCACTCGCGCTTGACACCTATATATATATATATATATATATATATATATATATATATATATATATATATATATATATATATACAAAGAGAGTGAGAGAGAAGAGTGATAGTGTGTGTGTGTGTAAGTACCAGCCTCCTCGGGCCGCTTCATGGAGAGTACACACATATATATAGACACAGAAATATATGATTGCCTCTGAAGAGTTGCTATCCCTTTGTGTCCTCTGTATCGAAAATATAACTACAAACAAGCAAATTAATTGTATTCGCGATTTCTATATCAACTTGCTCTTTTACCTTTCAATCTTGAATGAAAGAGTAAAATTCTACAGTTAGCTCAGGGATAGATGAAACAAAAATCTGCTGTATAGTAATCATATATCGACGTAACAAACTCATATATTGTGTGGGGTAAATTTAAATACTCACGCATGCATACACATGTAACACAATCGTATTTGCATACTCACTCGAACACACACACACACACACACACACACACACACACACATATAATGTGATATATATATATATAATTCATGTGTTTGTGTGTATACCTTTGTATGTATATATATATATATATATATATATAATTTCCATATCTTTATATATAGGTACTTATACGTGTATATACGTATATAATCTATCTATCTATCAATCTGTCTATCTACTCTCTCTCTCTATCAGTCTCTCTGTTTATAGTTATATATACACACTCACACCGCACATACACACGCACACAGACGCATATTCAAGACACACACACACACACAAAAAAAACAGCAAAAAACAAATTTTGATTCCCAATGGAACTGCCCAATCATCGGTTAAGGAAAACTTATGTGTAGATTAACTTTATACTCCCAACAGATTACACGTTTGTCATCAGATCTGTGTCTCATGAGGCGAAAATACGAAAAAAATAATAAACATGAGAAGCAACAAAGTGTAAATTTACTAATATAATTAATTACTAATGTAATAATGTAATTATTATGAGCTATATACAACCGTGTTTATATATCTATCTATCTATCTATCTATCTATCTATCTATCTATCTATCTATCTATCTATCTCTGTCCCTGTCTCTGTGTGCGTGTATATACACATACACGCGCACACACACGCACATACACATAGACACACATACATACACATACACACGCACACATACATACATACATACATACATACATACATACATACATATACTTGTTATCTCCAAATCGTTCCAGTCATTGAACTACGGACATGGTGGGTCACCGCGTTGAAGAATTTGTCGAACGAATTGACTAATATTTTAGACCTAGCACTTATTTTATCAGTTATGTTTGCACCGACTGTGAAGCATTGGTGTAAGACTGACACAGAAACACACACACACTCACACACACACACACACACACTCACTCACACACACATACACACACACACACACACACCCACACACTATGGGCTTCTTTCTATCTCCGTCTACCAAATCAACTCATAAGGCTTTAGTCGGTCCGAGACTATAGTAGAAAATAATAAAATATGCACACATTGTATATAGTAATAGAAGAAAATATTTTGCAATATTATATTCATTTACGTTCTGAGACTAAATTACGCTAAGTAATTTCACGCTTAGTGTTTCGCATTGCATAAGACCTCATGACACGCAGCTGTGATTAAATGAGATATACCCTACGATCAAAAAGTATAAACCAAGTACCTATGCTGGAATCGAAAACTTTTGAAACAAGAATTACTGTTTTATTTTCATAGATATCTTATTTCTGTCAAAGATGTTTGTTGTATGTTAACATATTTTTCTAAAATGCAATTATGTTTCTACTTCCTCGAAATTGTTTGTCTGGCAGCTGAAAGCTCCTTGTGTTTTCGTATTTGTGCGCCTTGGTCTTTGTCTATGTCAGATAAATATATGAAGTACTTAATTGACTGAAATAATGCTGACATTCCATTCGTCTTAGCTATAATTACGCAACGCATGGTTAGACTTTGCTGATAATTGCTGAACACCAAACGGTACTGGATGTTATACTTGGAAAACGTCCGTACTCTAATAAACGGTGAAGACCGCTCAACCACATTAGTGGTATTGGCATAGGCACACACACAACATGTAACTAAAGATTTACAAAAGCAAATGGACAGAAAGATGTTCTTGGCACAGGATTGTGAGACACTTTTCGATTGCAGTCCCTTGAAGAAGAAAAAAAGGAACTTTTCAAATAACTACCTTCATTTGTAGAGAGAATAAATTTAATTAATTACATCTACGTGGCATTTCACTTCTATTTCGTGTTCATAAATAGCTTCATTCCTGGATTTGGACATCGTAGTGAACAGGATTTGAACCACAAAAATGTATTTCTGAATTAATTTAGATAATGCTCTTACCTACAACTACAAACCATGTATCTAACAGAGTGGATGTATATATATTAAAAAAGAAAAGTCTGAGGTCTCGAAACATAATAAGAAGAATTCGAAAATCTATAATTGTATACCACATAACTGGTTTCTTCAAATTTGAAAATCTATGTAGTTATTTTATTACTGTATTTAACATTGTTAGTTGCCTTTCAAAATATAACGTTATTCTATTTTGGTGATTATACATTATAAAATTATTTTGTCAAAGTTGAAAGACTCAACATTCAAGATCCATTTACGTTTTATTGGTATACTAGTTGTCATCTTTATTTTGTATTATAATGTAAATTAGCTTTCAAAGACAAATATTCATAAGGTTACATTTTTGTTAAAAATAATTAGTAATTCTGAATAATTATCTCAATTTGAAATGACCCATTAGTGTACGTGCTGAGTTCCGACTTTTAGAAAGATTTACAATTAAAACTCATTCAGTTTTAACAACTAACCTAATTAAACGTGTCGACTGATTTGAATATATTCTATAGAAAAGAAACCATTTATTATTGTTGTTTCATAGAAAAACAATTTAAAATTGACTTTTACGACTGAATTTGTTTCCATACTGATTTCTTTTATCACGTCTTCATTATTAACCTTAGTTGAAGAAATTAAATAGAGAATTTGAAAGAAAATCGGAAACGTTGAGTGCATTTCTATTTCACGGGTAATAAATTTTGATATGATAATTCTTAAAGAAAAATAATATCGAAAGTCATCATGCTAAATTGACTTTCATACTTAATAGCCATTAGAAGTGAAATAACTAATACTTAAAATTACAAATGTAGCTTTAATACTGAAATCATCAATCCAAAATATCTACAATATAATATAAAGAAATGCACTCAACTGAAACCAGAATACATCCACTTTAGGCACATTCATTGTAAGAATATATTTAGAGGATGAGAATCATTTAATTTATATTCTAAATTAATTCAAAATTTTAGAAGAACATACACACCATGTTTGTATTTTGTGCAGTTACAAACACATGCACACTAATATATCTGTACGCGTGTGCCTGTGTTCGTATATGTTCGTTGCCTTCAAAGCTAAAATTAATGCAAAATAAAGCGTCCTAGGATGTTATGCAAACTTAAGTCACATGGTTGAAGCCGGCCAGATATTTTTCAGTTTTTTTGTTTCTACTACATTTCTAGGTTCAACTCCGTAGTTCCCAGGTATGTGTAGCTTCGTGTTTTGGGGCCGTAAAACCCCTACCAGTGTCTCTCATATCTGTTATGCTTTGCTTTGGGATATAGAGTTCACATTCTTTGGCAGTTATATTATTTTGTCTGTGTCAATTTCCTATCGAAACATTACGTATTGGACGTAAATACCATTGAGATCAACATGTTAACCATTCAGATTGGTAAAGACTATGTAACCTAAGACGAATAGTTAATTGTATATTTGCACTGGTTGGGTAATCTGCACTTGATATTAGAAACTCCTTTTACTATTGTTATTTTGCAGCTGAGTGAGTATTGGTCTTGTACAGCATGAATTAGAACTGTTTTTCTAGTTTCAGCATAGAGCTTTTGACCGATTGCTAAATTTCACTCTAGCTTATTTTATTTGTGTCGATTATCGCAGGATATTGACTATGGTGTCGTTTTTTCTCTTTCTTTCCTTCAAGATATTTTCGAAATCCATTTTAATTTTTCCGTTTTTCTTCTAAACTTTTCGTGTGCTTTTCACTAATCGAAATCTGTTACTTCAGTGTAGTTGCTTTCCATTTTATATTTTATCGTTTCCTTAAATATATTCAGAAAAGGAGTCCTGTTTAATCATGTTCCTTTATATTTACTAGCACCCTTTGCGGAATCATTCTTAGTATTTTCTATTTTCTATTCCCACTTTCGTTATTTAGAGGAAGTCTTCCATTTTTTGCAGGCGTCGGTCCCTAAGTACACAAGGTTGGTATATTTTATCGATAGATTCGGAATTATGGTTTCGGAAAAGAGTTTCTTATCTTCCAGTGTTTGATGTTGAAATATTCCATAAATGTAACGCCT
Source organism: Octopus bimaculoides (assembly GCF_046866305.1). Taxonomy (NCBI): domain Eukaryota; kingdom Metazoa; phylum Mollusca; class Cephalopoda; order Octopoda; family Octopodidae; genus Octopus; species Octopus bimaculoides. Next base: position 79,728,316 of record NC_142936.1, on the reverse strand, counting down.
AACACTTTTTTTTTTATTTTAGTCGTTAAGAGAAGCCAGATTGTTAACTTCCTCTTTCATTTCTGTAATTTTGGTGTCTACGTGTCATTTAATATTTTCAATTCCATTTAATTTACCTTTGCATATAGTAACTTTGTTAAATGTATCTAATCCTGTAATTGTTGGTTGAAATTATGTAGTAAGTTTATCAAGTTTCCAGCTCAGGATCGCCTCTTCTCAATATTTCTAAGATATCCATAAACAGATATTCCTTTATAGCTCGGCCATGACACTATAGATAATATATTTGTGAAGTAAAGAGTAGGAGGGAATAATGAGTCTCACTAATGGTAGATTTCTGTTCTTATAGATATAGAGTATATCTTGACTGCCTTCTCTTAGTTTTGTAATAATGTGGCTTTGCACTTTTTCATAGTCTGACTGAAATGTTTTGCTATTGTTCCTTTTATTTTTCTATCATTGTTTCAGTTCGCCAGTAGCCTTTCATTATGCCATATTTCTCATGCCCTTGCTCTTCCTCATTCTTTGGTAAAAATATTTTTCATCTAAAATAGTATAACGACTTTATTATATAGCTTAGAGAAAAAGATGTCTTATACTATTAACAATCATGTTATAGGATTCTGATATTGTTTCGATTTTGGGGATTAATATGGGTTTCCTCTTTCGCATTCAATTCTATTAATCCTCTTTTTCTCGATTACTACTTGAATATGTTCTATATCCATTCGTAAAAGTCGATGGATTCTATTCAGAAATTGAAGACTTCATCGATCACAAATCTTATTCAGGCATGCGCCGCAATTAATTTGCTTTAATTTTCACTCTTTGTTCAGTCCGTATACTCTGTCTTGAACGAAAGTTGAAGTGAACAGTTTTACCCATGCCGATGAAAGACCTTTTTCGAAATAATACAAAGTCTTTCTAAGCTTATGTTTGTCGATAATTTACAAATATTTACTAAAATCTCTCTCCCCATACTCGCTCTCTTTCTCTTTCTCTATGTCTCAGTTTGTCTGCCTATCTATCTATGTTAATACATGTTTAAGCAAACACACATGCGTACATGTATATGCTAAATGGTGGAAAGTGACTGTGATATGTAACGAAAAATATTGCAGGTATGTTTGGAGGCTATTCGTAATCTGAAGACTGCATCGTACCATAACATAATGTTTAGAGCCAGCTTTTATGACAAAAGAGATACATTAAAGGACAGGATACTTACGCAGCAGAAGCATGTGTTGCATTGTAATATGCGTGTGTGTGTGTGTATATATATATATATATATATATATATATATATATATAGAAGACTTACTTGCAAAAAAGGACGTGTGCGTTCAATAATGTAATAATACAAGGAATATATATACATGTATACACACATATATGTACATACTTACATCTACATGTGCATATATATGCATATCAGGGTACAGGACGTTAGAACAATAAACTACAGACAACGGAACGAACACATAGGAAAACGGAAAGCCACTTGGAATATCCCTTCATCAGCTGTCTCTATTCTATCTAGACGTTTCGAAGATAAGACAGAACGTACTCTAGAATAGTCTCTTCCTGAGTAGTGGATCAACCCACTACACAGCGAAACGTCTAGATAGAATAGAGACAGCTGATGAAGGGATATTCCAAGTGGCTTTCCGTTTTCCTATGTGTTCGTTCCGTTGTCTGTAGTTTATTGTTCTAACGTCCTGTACCCTGATATGCATATATATGCACATGTAGATGTAAGTATGTACATATGTGTGTATACATGTATATATATTCCTTGTATTATATATATATATATATATATATATATATACATATGAAAGCGAACATATAAATGTGAAACAAGATGGAAAAAATAGTACTCGAATACCAGCGGTAGATTAATATGTATTATCAATAAAACTGCAAAGACATCACAAAAACTGTTACTCAGATTTTCACGTTCCCGTTCGTCGGACAGTTTGGGTTGTTTCTCAAACAAAACTGCCCGACGAACGCGAACGTGAAACTCTGAGTAGCAGTTTTTGTGATGTCTTTACAGCTTTATTAATAAAGTGTGTGTGTGTGTGTGTATATATATATATATATATATATATATATATATGCTTGTGGTTTATTTTGATATATATATATATATATATATAAATATCAAAATAAACCACAAGCATATATATATATATATATATATATATATATATATATACACATTATATATGTTTAATATTTCAACGATGCATGTGGGTGTGCCTATATATATAAATATGTGTCTGTGTGTATTTGCGCGTTTGTATACGCTCATACTGACGTATAAAAACGCAAACATATATGCATGCATATACACGTATACATATATGCGCCTATGCACTCATTGATTGGCATTCACATATGTTAAAATGCACATATATAAACCAACGTTTGTTCTCGAACCATGCATGCATGCATGTTTGTGAGTGTGTGTGAATCTGCATATACATATTCCGTTCCTTCACAACTTTTTCCGCTTTCTAAATGTAACAATGCTCAATTTTTGTGTTGTTTTAATGCCGATACTGCGTTCGAAATAACACTTTGTTGTCTGAATTTTACAATAAATACTCGTTGCTTGTAGAGAAAAATAGATATGCAAGTCTGTTTATAAACTCACATGGTTGTTATATATGTGTATGTATAGGTGTGTGTGCGTAAATGTATGAAACAAAACTTAGTGCATACATTGTTTTAAATATATAAGACATATAAATAATAAATGGCAACCGATACAAATTGCTGATCTTGTAATATTTTATTTGTCTTGGAACATACCTATGAGAGCCTCAATTATCAAAAGTCTAGACGCAATAATGAATGCCACGAAAGAGATCATAGATTATCCGTAAATGTCAGATGCTCTAGATCAATTTACTTCGTGTACATATGCTAATTAAGCTTTAAGTTTATGCAACGTACAATATACGTAGGCATGAAGAACAATATACATAAGAACGATTACGTACACAAAGAGACAAGTACACGCTAATATACGCTTCGCATAAAACATACACATCCAAACGCAGATGTATACAATCACACACAGATATACACATATACGCACATATACACATATAGCCACCATAAAACTTGCATGCAGAAACACATCAATACACACATGTGTAAATTCAAGTTTGTTAAAATATATAGTGTATTGTAGATACTAGAAATACAGGTGATAATATTTTGTTTTGTATATATGTATTTATTTATTTATTTATGGATATATGTAAGTATAAGTGTGTACATATGCGTGTGCTAATGGGTGTGTGTGAATGTGTATGTGTGTGAGTGTGTGTGTATGTGTGTGTGAGTGTGTATTAATGAATACAGGTCGGAAGTCACGCACCAAGATATTTTACATTCTATTTATACTGTTACTAGTTGGACCCGTGCTTTTAAAAAAATGACGGATAATTGTAGTATTTTATATATAAATATGGATGGTAGATCAAATTAATACACTTGTCAATGCTATCTTGTGGTTGTCTTTTCAGATGTGACATCGATCATCGTTTGTTGCTGAAAGAACGCAGGTTCACACATACAAACATTCACATAATTGCTTTGTATACGCACACACATACACACATATACTCACGTAGAGTTGAAACGGTGTTAGAATTTTCTTTTCAGTGTTGAATTTTCACCATCCCGCTTCCATTGCAACACACAAACACATTCACATGACTCCCTTTTACATACACACACAGATACTCCCGCAGAGTTGAAATGCTGATTTTTTTCACCGAAGAACTTCCATCATACCAGAATAAGTTTGCCATCAACCATTCCTTCCTTATTCATCTATCATCATTTCCTTTTTTCATTCATATGTTGTGACAGAGAAAATTACAGAAGTATTATTATAGTAGATTATTGTTCTTATTTCTTTTTACCACAAGTTTTGCTGGAGCTCCTAGAGTCTTCCATGTGTAGGGGCCTGGCTACCTGCGGCCTACTGTACCATGCTATCTGTTCTTTTCAGCTATCTAATACTTTCCTGATTACTCTGGGCGTTCTAAGGAGCCCATACCTTTTATAACAGTTCTCCCGGGTATTGTATTCCAATTTCCTTTATATACCTTGTGATGCCTTCTGATACTATCCCCAAGGACCCATCAATATTTAGCACTAATTTCTTCTTCATTTTTCCATTGCCGGGCCATTTCGTACATAAGAAGGTCTGTGTAGTGGGGTTGGAATTGAAACTACGTACTTGAAAACTGGGATCTTTTTTAAAACGGGGGCCACATTTTTCATTAATGTTTTACGTAGTGTTTTTGGTACCGAAAGACTTTCAAACTTCGTATACTTATCTATTTTGTATTATAGAACAGAAAAATATTTTTGTATTCGAATTTATTTCATGTAAAAAATTGTCTTATTTCGATAATTTCAACCAATCACTGACAAGTATTCAGTTGTTTACATTTACTCCTTTGGCTGATTAAGCCATAGCTTCGTTGTATTTGCTTTTTTCATTTTAAATTTGCTTTTTTCATTTTCTTTTTTTTTCTTCGTTTTATTTGCTTTTTTCTTTTTAAATTTGCTATTTTACCCTACCCTTAACCCTAACCCCAACCCTATCACCGATAGAATTGTTTCAGAATCGTTTGTTTATGTAGTCGGCACTTAATGTATATCGGCTGAATGGACGTCAGTGATTGGTTGAAATTACAGAAATACGACAACTTTAACATGGAACAACTTAGGGATTTCTTTTTTTTTAAGAAGACTAAGAGAAAAAGATGTTTTATATGACACATTCTACCAGTGTTCCAAGTTTCAAAGTGTTTCGTTAATGAAAAATGTGGCCCCCGTTTTAAAAAAGATCCGAAAACTGAACATATTTGCCATACATACGTCTACATAGACGTTCACTTCATAAGATAATGCGTTTATGCATTAATAATGTCAGTTTAGAGATACGGAAAATATTTACAAGAATCATGATGCATATTTAGTTTATAAAGATAGAGACTCATTAATTATTTCTAGTTGCAGTTGAAAATAAGTGACACATTCTGTTTTATTTTTTCACAATTCATCCTTCAGTATTCCACTACCTTGCTCATGAGAATTATATCTTTCCTTTCTTTAATGCTATTTAACCCAAAATTCAAGTTTCATATGTAATTTACATTTCACAGGAAAATGTCTGACTCATCTCTAGGCAAGTGAATTTTAGAAGATATTTGAATAATTTTGCTTATATCTATATTTCACCCGCAATAAATAATCTTTTCTACTCTCAGCTCAAGGCCCGAAGTATCTGGGGAGGGAGCCAGTCGAATAGATCGAATCCAGTACGCAACTGGTACTTAATTTATCGACCCCGAAATGATAAAAGGTAAAGTCGACCTCGGCAGAATTCGAACTCAGAACGTAAAGACACAAAATTCTGCCAAGAATTTCGTCCGGCGCGCTAACATTTTCTGCCAGTTCGCCGGCTTGCCCGCTATAAATAATAAATCAGAAATACTTAGGATAGCAACTGTCCTACCGTAACTTTTGATAACATAAAAACATATACATGGAAGAAAACCAGTTTATTTCAGTAATACAGTAAGAATCAGTAAATGGAACCTATATAAACTTTGAACGAATAAAGATCACTAAGTTGATGATTTAATTAATTTTCAACTAACTGGAAACATGGGAATTGTTTGATGTCTGATTGAATGAATGCATTTACTCATTACAGCTTCATCTGATGTGGGCGTTATGTAATCTGATGCTTTATGTGAATAATCGATTAGGTGTATATCCCTTTCTGTTTATAAATGGCAACAGTAATAAAGAAATCAAAAATATATTTAAGAAAATGGTAATCTGCTGTCGAGAAACGTAGTTGTATATCTATAATCAAAATGTTTACATGTGGATATCTGTTTATATATTTGCAGTCAATAGGATACTGCATAGACAATTGTTCAATATACGTGTATAATATAGATTCTCATACTTTACTGTCTGAACGTTACAGCACAAGCGTTATCACTGTGGCCATTATTTTTCTATTCCTTTTCATTACTTCAACTTTTTCATCCCTTTAAAAGCAGTTTCCAGATTCTGAGTTTCTTTATTAGTATGATTAGAGACATTAAAGGAAACCTTGTTAAGAATACGAAACAATTATGTTTTCGTACCTGGAGTAAAAAACATGTGAAAAAATTCCCATAATATTTGGAATTCTCATGCTTTCAATAGGATTTTTATAAATAGTTCGAAGACATTGACTGTGTTGTATCAATATATTGATACATAATCATGATTAAGTAGAGTTCAATTAATATATGGCCAAGTATTTTTTCTTAATATACAGCCATTGTAAGAATCATCTATAGGTGTGAGAATCATCATATTTCTAAGTGCCACACTCTTGTGAAAAACCCACACTGCGTCACATTCGAATGAGCAACACGTTATCAAAGACATGATCAATTCTCCCATTATTACGCCCCTGTGTCTCTTTTATATGAAAATCATAGCCCTATCTATGGCTAACGCCCGCTTTCGTTGATGGCAAACGATAAAGAAGAATATTTGATACATAAATATTTTACAGTATGAATGAAAGAAAACTTACAGACACAGTTGTCATTAGTAGCTTGCGACTTTTATCTTTATCAACTTAAATCTTATCTTTGCCGACATTTGCATCGTCTACACTTTTGATATTTAAATATAAAGTTTGCTTTATACTCCTAAATTATAAAATTACACAAGTTATCTATTTCTAAATCGATTTTCTGGCAATATTATTAATGGGATTTTAACATACTTGAGGAAGCATAAGACTTTTGAAATTACATATTTCATATATGTGCTGTCAACGTTATCACTGAGTTACCATCACACCTAATGTTTAAAAGTATATTCTTGCTAGAAACACGACAAACTAGACAATGTATATTATCATTTAACTATTAGCCATAAGTCGAATTTAATTAAATTTCGTAATCTTAATTACACTCATTTGAAATCTTCCTTATAAGACAATAAACGTAATAGCAACTCAGAATAAAATGTGGTTCGCATAGTCAGACGGAAAAATCAGTCTTTATCTGTCTGTCTGTCTGTCTGTCTGTCTGTCTGTCTGTCTGCCTGTCTGTATTCATGTATGTATATGTGTATGCATGTGTGTATGTATGTATATGTCAGTCTCCCTCTCTGCATCTATCTGTCTATCTGTCCATCTACCCGAAATTGTATTTGAAAGTTGTGGTTTCTTTGGTATGTTTGTCCCAAACAATATTTATTTTGGTGCCGGTGATATCACCGGACTGAATGGTACTACCCAGGTGTCGAAACCATAATGATATCCGTGGGGCAGCTGATGATGGAGGTATGTTGGATTATTGGTATGGTTGTTTTTCTATATGAGGAATAGTATTATAACACATCCTTTTGATATCTATCTATCTATCTATCTATCTATCTATCTATCTATCTATCTATCTCTCTCTCTCTCTCTCTCTCTCTCTCTCTCTCTCTCTATCTATCTATCTATCTATATATCTATCTATCTATATGTATACACACAAAAACCGGTTGTCAAGCGATGGTGGGTCAGACACGCACAGATGCACTCACACACACTCACATACACACGCACATATATTTATACGACGAGCTTCTTTCAGTCTCCGTCCACTCACAAGGATTTGGTCGACCCGAGGCTATAGTACAAGATATTTGGTGAAGGTGCTACGCAGTAGGACTGAACCCGGGACCAAATGGTTGGTAAGCGAGCTACTTACCATATGTATACGTGTCATCATCATCTAGTGAAGCTTAACATTTTTAGACCGCGCCAACCATCCATTTCTTTCTGTTTTACTAGATGTTGGTTTTCGAGGAGACTTCCACCTTTCTTAGCAAGTCGATTGGCATACGTTACGGCCGGACGACCTGCTCAAATAAGGCCGTAGCTGTGTCGTAGGAATCCTGCTTCTCAACTACATGGATCTGGGTTCAGTTCCACTTCTTGGAACCTTGGGCATCTGTCTTCTACTATAACTTCGAGCCGAATAAAGCCTTGCGGGTTGATTTGGTAGACGGAAAGTGAAAGAAGCCAGTCGTGGGTATGTGTGTGTGTGTGTGTTTGTCCCTCCTACCATTCTTTGACAACCTGCGATGGTGCGTTTACGTCTGCGTAATCTAGCGGTTCGGCAAAGGAGCGATAGAATAAGTACTAGGGTCACAAAGAATAAGTCTTGGGGTCGTTCTTAAGGTGGTGCTCCAGCATGGCTGCAACCAAATGACTGAAGGAATTAGAAGGATAAAAGAATAAATACACACACATACACACACACACACACATATATATATTTATACATACACACATGTATTTATCACCATACAGCTGTTTATATATATATATATATATATATATATGTTATAATATAATGAAAAATATTTCAATACAAATGTATTAATACAAATGTATCAATTTCCAGCAAAAAGTAGCCCTAAAGGGTATATATATAAATTCATAAGAATGGTACAACAAGGTACCGATATTTGCTGGAGAATAGCAATCGATATAAAAACGACGCTATTGTATAGCTTCACTGCGTATATACTGGCAAAAATGCGTGTATGCAACAAAACATGAAACACTTGTCTTACCTTAGGAAGAACATCCGAAAATGAACAACCCAGATTAAGGATAATGCAAAACCTAGGTTTCAGACTTTTCAAATACGTTTCACAACGTAAATCTGATTAGTCTTCATCAGTTGCATTTACCTAGACAACATTTCAAATGTTGCTACATCAATGCCAAGTATACTCGCCCGAACCCCAAGCCGTTAACGGAACTGAGAACAGTGAAGAAGTCAATAATGAAAAATATTTCAATACAAATGTATTAATACAAATGTATCAATTTCCAGCAAAAAGTAGCCCTAAAGGGTATATATATAAATTCATAAGAATGGTACAACAAGGTACCGATATTTGCTGGAGAATAGCAATCGATATAAAAACGACGCTATTAGCTTCACTGCGTATATACTGGCAAACATGCGTGTATGCAACAAAACATGAAAAACTTGTCTTACCTTAGGAAGAACATCCGAAAATGAACAACCCAGATTAAGGATAATGCAAAACCTAGGTTTCAGACTTTTCAAATACGTTTCACAACGTAAATCTGATTAGTCTTCATCAGTTGCATTTACCTAGACAACATTTCAAATGTTGCTACATCAATGCCAAGTATACTCGCCCGAACGCCAAGCCGTTAACGGAACTGAGAACAGTGAAGAAGTCAATAAAGGTAAGACAAGTTTTTCATGTTTTGTTGCATACACGCATTTTTGCCAGTATATACGCAGTGAAGCTATACAATAGCGTCGTTTTTATATCGATTGCTATTCTCCAGCAAATATCGGTACCTTGTTGTACCATTCTTATGAATTTATGTTATAATATATATATATATAGAGAGAGAGACAGATAGATAGATAGATATAGATATAGATATTAAAATACATGTATTATATATGCGCACGCACATTCCCGAACATATATATATATATATATATATATATATATATATATATATATATATATATATATATATATATATATACATTCAAGCGTCTAGATGTATAGCTCCTAAATTATTTACGGTAACTCGCTGGTTATTAATTGATGTAATTGAACAGCTCAGCTGAATATGTACTTAATTTATACCTTACTAAGGAACGTAATAATGGTTTCTAGGAGACAGTACAGAATCGATAAGTGGACTAGAAGTTACTGTAATTAAGTTATAATTACATGTGTTGATTTTTGCAATTTCCGGTGCAAAATAGTTAAAGTATGATTTATGAACATATTATAAATGTATAATTTTAACATCGCGTAAGTTTATTCACAGCATACATTTATGAATAAAAGCCAGTATTTTGATAGCACGTTTCTCCACTGGAATTTCTCAGTTATATACATTGGTTTAAATGTTATATGTTACTGTCTATGAAGGCGTTGTTACACCTTTCCCTGATGCTTTCTGTATAACGATTAAAATAAGAAGCAAGGCTTAACATATTAAAAATACAATACAGTACGGTTAAATCATTCAAATTACTTAGGTAATGCGAAGCAAAACTATTAGTTCTGAAATATACACTTGACAAAATTATCGATTGGGGAAATACAGGGAAAAGCGGTTCTAGTCTTTCGTGTTGTAGAGAGGCAATTCCGGATTTATTTTCGTCTTGTCAGACATTTTCAGTGAAGCATAGTCTAACACTGACTTATTAGAATGACGTATGGAAAGTATAGTTTGCGCTATGATTGATGAAAACATTAAAGTGCATCGTGTTTTATTTGTAGACTAAGAGGACAGATTAGTACTTATCAATCGTTAAAATCTACACTAGAACTTTCAGCATTTTTAACCCAAAGAATATACAGCACATTAATTTTATAGCTGGCAATGTTATTGAGAATGTAGATACAAGTAATAGTTATTGATAATAATATAGTGTGATCTAGCGTGATTTAAGTGTTTTAGCATCTAACAGCGACCAACATCATTGATTCAATTAATATTAGTTCTGCTGTCTGAGACTATGAGTTTGAGATGTTGAGATTCTGATGTGAACTAGGGTTATAGTATATGCGTTTACTTTTAATGTCAATACCACAATTGCACACATATTTATTAAAGACACATTTATTTCTCTATAATTGGGATATTAAACAATATTCCAAATGTTTTATGGCTGTAAGAATTTGTTAACCCATAAAAGTCGCGAATATATTTGGCATGGTTGAATCGTCATATCGGTCTTCCCAAAATGGAAAATAATCAAGTGAACATAAATGGGTCATATGCGGAAACTACCCGAGTTATCATTTGCCATTATTGAATCAGAGTTTATTCCATTAATCAATATCATTATTCTATTAAAATAACAATTAATAACGTTAGTATATTTGATAGCTTTTATTTTCAAGCGTTTATACATTTATCATTCGCCAAAGATCGATATATTATATATGGAGGATAGATGGAGTTATATATAAAAACATATTCCATTAGGATGTCATGCAGGGTCCAACATACACACTCACTGAAATTGAGTCAAAATTATTTGAAACACAAGCCTGAGACCGTACCAAGTGGCAGAGTTCTATCACCATCGAAACCAAAAATTTCGAAGCCACCAGAAGTGAAAAGTAATAATCAAACGACAAGAGGGAAAGGCCCAAAAAATCAACCGCGTCCTCGACCAACATTACCATGCAGCAAGTGTCATCGAATCTTCGACACAGGAATTGGTCTACAGAGTCATCAACGGCATCGCCATAAAAGAAGCGTCCGGCAAAGGGGAATAATAAATTCTCGGATACGAGACAAAGTCTACGACGACGACGACGACGATATATATATATATATATATATATATATATATATATATATATATATATATATATATATATATATATATATATATATATATATATATATCAGATGTTGTAGCGCTATGCCTAAACACACACACACACACACTCATATACATATATATATTTTCTTTTGATTGTCTCAGTAATTTGACTGCGGCCATGCTGGATCACCGCCTCTAGTCGAACAAATCATCCTAGGACTTATTCTTTGTAAGCCCAGTACTTATTCTATCGGCCTCTTTTACTGAACCGCTAAGTTACGGGTGCCTAAATATGCCAACATCGGTTGTCAAGCGATGGTGGAGGTTCAAACACAGACACAAATATATATCTATATATATATATATCTATATATATATATATTCATACACACACGACAGGCTTTTTTCAGATTCCGTCTACCAAATCCACTCACGAGGCCTTGGTCGGCCCAAGACTATAATAGAAGCCAGTTGCGCAAGGCGCCACGTAGTGGGACTCAACACGTAACAATGTGGTTGAGAAGCAAGCTTCTTACCACATAGCCATGTGTATGTTTATCCGTGATAGTCTGTACCTTTGTGTGTCTTTATGTGCCTGTATTTAATGCAGGCGCACACTGACACACAATGTGTGTCAGTAAGACGAAGGCTAAGTTGTGTCAAAGCTGATAAACTAAACCAGTCTGTTATAGATAGTTCGATCAAACAAGATTTAGACAGAAGTATATATTGAGGATGTATATATTGGACTGTAGTATCATTGATATCCAATACATGAAACCTTCAAATTTATATATATGTGCATAACACGATGTCAACTTCCGTCACATTCTCACGAACATTATTAATTAATGATATATATATACCACTGCTATAAGGGGACCAGCCAGCAGCACCAGTAGCCCAAAGGGGAAAATGCTTAGCAGCACTTTGTTCGTTTTTACCTTCTGATTTCAAATGCTGTCGAGATCGACTTTACATTTTATCCTTTCAGAGTCGATAAAATAAGTAACAGGTGAGCACTGGGGTGGATGTATTCGACTTATCCTTACCCACAAATTGATTGTGGCGTGCAAAAATTTGAAACCAATATGGACCACTGCTTAACTTTTAATGTCTTTCATTTGATATTTTGCCGTATAAAAACCAGTGATTTTGAAACAGGTTACTACAGCGTATATATATATATATTTTTTTTTTTTTGCTGCAAGTTATATTTATGTGCAGTGTGTATCTTCAAATGTATAATTTAACGCTTTAGAAAATTCATATCGGTATGCCTGAATGTTTTGAAAATATTTTAATACATTAATAAATTCGTTGTAGACTTGTTTGTTAAATAAAACGAGGTAACCAAATAGATCTTAACTTTTTATCTGAATTTTTAACATTAAATCATTAAAAAAAAACAACATAACTTTCAGTTCGATGTCTGCTACTAATTTTTTACTTGATTTTGCAGTACGCCAAGAAATTTAAAATTCTGAAAACCACTGTATGAGACACAAAATCTTTATGGTTGGTGTAATCAGATATTTTATTAGTGCTATTTCAATAGACTTCCAAAACAGTAATGTACAACATTAGCAAGATAAAATTTAAAAATTCTAAACTAGACTATGAATTTATAGGCCAATATCTTGCAGTACTTAATACTCAACATTTAATATGAACGAGTGGTCTTTGGCGAGAAAAATGAATTGCGCATCAACAAAAATATTTTATATAAGGTTCCTACATTGCTCAAATGTTGCCAATTTCGACCTGGAATATTATCTTTCCCTAGAATCGTTCGCAACCTCCACGCTAATTTCAGCAGATTTTTTTTAATTGGTAGAATGCCTTTTGGCATTTCTTCCGGCTCTACATGTTCTGAGTTGTAATAGCACAACTGTCGCCTTTATTTTCAACCATTTTGGGTTGATAAAATAAATTACTAGCGAAGAACTTAGGTATTTGTGTCAAATTTATCAGCGAACCCGTTGCCTAAAATTTGAAGCACTGAACCGAACTTTTTTATCTTGTATTTTTTACACGTTTCCGTCATTAGACTATTGTCCTGCTGGGGTAACCTTGAAGAATTGTTATCGAACGATTCGACCCCAGTACTTATTTGTTATTTAAGCCTGGTATTTATTCTACTACTCTCTATTATCGAACCGCTAGATAACATGGATGTAAACATACCAATACCAATATTCAAGAGGTGGGGAGTTAGAAACAATCACTCAAAAATACACACACAAAAATATATTTATATACACAGGCTTCTTTCAGTTTCCGTCTATCTAACCCACTCACTTGATTTTTCCTTCTCTACTTGCTCACTATGCCTCCTCTTTTCAATTCACTGTGTCCCTGTTATTTTTTCTCTCCTCTCCTTAATCCCCCTGTCCCTCTGCCTCTACCTCTATCAGTTCTCTCCCCACCTGACCGGTGTTCGGCCAAGCCTGGTCTTTCTTTTTTGGTCGGCCGTCGTTTGTGCAACATCTATATTCCTCCCTGTTCCTGTGAAATCTTGTATCCCTGCCGTAAAGCCTTATTTCCACAAACGCCAGCTTAATTTATTTCGTCCTTAGTCGAAAGACACCTGTTGTTATGTCTTGTTATTTGTATTTGTATAACATTCTCCTTTTTTTCCGTCCCTATTTTCGTATACATTCGCTGCTTTCTTCCAAGCAATCTACTGCTCTTTGCTTAATTTTTTCTTGGGGCTGGCCAGACTGGAGCAATCTCCAGTATAACCAGCTGAAATTGTAAACATAATCTGGAAATCGACTGAGGAAAGAAAACTCCGAATGACCCGTCTTTGTATCGTCTGTCTGAATGTTTTGTTGTCCTTTTTTTGTATCACCTAACTGTCTGGATGGTTTGTGTTCTTGTCCCATTTTTGTATCACCTAACTGTCTGGATGTTTTGTGTTCTTGTCCCATTTTTGTATTTTATATATATATATATATATATATATATATATATATATATATATATATATGTAAACACACACGAAGGCTTTGTAAGTTACGGAGATAGACCAACTATTGATGCGCGTGAAGCTATGTTAGTGTTGATATGTGGGATATATATATATATATATATATATATATATATATATATATATATATATATATATATATTGTAAACACACACGAAGGCTTTGTAAGTTACGGAGATAGACCGACTATTGATGCGCGTGAAGCCATGTTAGTGTTGATATGTGGGTTCGATTCTGGCTTGGGTTAGCTCAGCATTCTTCCATCAATTGTCTATATAAAACATGTCGCTTTAAATCGGAGTATATACATTATTATTATGATAAACATATATGCGAGTGTGTGTGTGTGCGTGTGTGTGTAGTGGTAAAGAGTTCTGAATGTGTATTGCATAGTGCGTAAATTGAATATTATATCAGCTGACATCATCTGCTTGAATACGGTAAACTTCCTTTTCCCATACGTTTCGTTCATGTGACGAATTATAACATACACCTCTAAGAGAAAATGAAGATGCAACCGAGACAAAATTGGCCGGTCATGCGTACCTTGCGTCATAAATTATGAGTGGATATAAAACAAGGAGGTAACGAGGGTAACACGTTTAAAAAATGCCCGTTCAGGTGGAAATAATTAGTCTCTTAGAAGTAACTGAAATTAAAATTTAAATTAAGAGGAATAATGACTGGGGAGGAATTATACATTACGTGGAATGTAGAAATCTTATATTTGAAAGTAGAGCAATTGCAAGAGTAATAATGCAAGCTACATTGTCAATACAAGTAATTACTACAAAGGAAGATAATTAAGTTCTGTAAGGGAGTAATTAAATGGAGAGAGCGTAAATATTGTAAGATAAATCACGATAAGACCCATCAAATGAGAACAATATAATACATGAAGTACAGGATTAAAATTAAATGTAAACTTTTAACTAATTCTTTTACTAACACAACACCAGACATTCTCGGTATCGTCACCATTTGCATTGAACAACACTTCTAATTTCAGATCAATCTGAGCAGAATTCATTAAATGTAGGTAATCAGTTGCACAGCGTGGATGTAATCAGTTATTTATGATACGCGCTACAGAGTAACACATTTCAAATAAGTATGTATACATATTTACTTACTTGTGTATATGAATGCAAAAGCTTTATGATTGAATATGCAGTATGTATACTTCAAGAAAATGAGGTTCAACACTTTTCTATAGTACTTACATTGACATCTTAACCTGAAAGAAAAAGAAAGAACTTTTCATTAAAGACACATTTGAATGTTACTTTCATTGAAACAGACACCTATCCGATTCATACCTTCATAATATAAATACAGGGAGTGAAAATAAAATAAACCAACTCGAGTCGTTTTTAATATTTTGTTCCTTATTTCCGTTTTCAGTAAGGCTGCTATTCATCTGTGTTCAGGTTTAGAGCTATGTCTGGCACATTTACCATTTTCCAGTTTCTGTTTATTATAATATTTAGATTTAAGTGTTGAGTATACTTATTAAAGCTTTTCATAATATTTTCTCTAAAATATTATTTAACATAATGCTTGATCTTATTTAGTATTTGCATATGTAGATTGCGTATACAGATTGAGTATTGCATCTGCCTACAGATACACTGAAAAAATCATCTCCATTTTTTATCTCAAATCCAAAGCTCCATAATTATGAAATAGTAAGATTTTCATATCGTTCATTATTATATTAATACTAGTATAGGTTATAGTTTTGTATATTTTTAAAAATAAATTCTAGATGTTGAAAAAGACATAGAAAATTAATGGAAACGTCTAACAATGTCGATCTGGTTAGATTTAAATTTCGATATACAGTAAATGCAGCAAATGTGTTGTTACATTTGTTACTTGTCAGGTGCCTATGCTTATGAGATGTATCTTGTGTTGTTCATTATAATCAGTAGACTTTACATTGAGGTGTTTCTCCTGCTTTTAGTTTTCATTAATATATTACATGGTTCTTTAGTATTCAATGCGCTTTCACTAATCTCAGCCTTTCTATGCAATGATATGTGTTTAAAAAACGTATTTGAAATTTTTGCCACATTTTGCATTACGATGTATATTCTATGGTTAGTTTTTATTTCATTCTAATGCCCAGTGAAACATTTTTACTATGGCAGTATAACTGATATAAATTTTGTTCTTAGCAACGTTATGATAAACGAATTTCAAAAATTTTAGTAATGATTGTTCTTACTCGCATTTTTATAAGTTCGGGTAATGTATTTTTCAATTTGCTTCATTCTTTGTTATAGGGGCCGCTTCTATTTTTTTCTGTCGGATTTGTTGTCTATGGGAAACATGACTACATATCTGAGGGAAAAAAATATCTTGAATTCCATTTTCTAAATATATTTTAAGGCTTCTTTGTTTGGAATTTCATTGAGTTTATACTAGATGCAATGATAACATTTTCAATGAACACATGAATAAAGATTTCCATTATCCAGCTCAATAACATTAGTCCACCAAATATTAACGTCTGGAAGCATAAAGCTGTGCATTGAATATATAAAACACACAATGATTATTCCATCTATATTCATAGTAATATTTATTTTACACATTTATTTGCACATTTTCCATTTACTTAATATCACATGTATTCAGATGATGTCTTTTGAGTCACTCTCCTTGGTTTCCAACCTCTGTTACAATCATTACAGGGAATATATAATAACGAAAATGGAAACATGAGAAATAATGTGAAGATGGGTGCGAGATATGGAGATAATTCATGATTAAAAATAATCTCCATTTAAACATCAGTAGTAAATTCAAACGATATAGTTAAAATTACAAACGAAATTAACGAAGAGAAAAAATGAATTAGATGCTGGCAACACTGCAGGTAGTTCGATTTGCATCTACATGGTTTCAGGTTCGGAATGACTTTTGTGTTTTTCGCTGTTGCGTCAAATCCTTCCAATGAGTTGTGAGTGAAAGTGATACATCAATATATATATATATTGATAAAAGCCGTTGGAAAACAGATTATATTCAGCGACTCCATCTAAGAATATCTGAAGAAGGAATTGTATTCCGAAATATCATCGGATTATAGATAACTAAATAACAAACGGTATATAGTCCATTTTGTGTATTATAGTGCATTGTTGTACCATTCAAAACGTTTTATTGTTTACATATATATATATATATATA
>NC_142936.1:79683170-79705670 GCF_046866305.1 Octopus bimaculoides | reverse complement strand
CTATCTATCTATCTATCTGTACACACACACATGTAGATATGCATGCATGTATGTATGATTGTATTTATGTATGTATGTAAAGTAGAGGCGCAATAGCCCAGTGTTTACGGCAGCGAAATCGCGGTCGTAGGATCGCGGTTTCGATTCCCATACCGGCCGTTGTGAGTGCTTACTGAGCGAAAAGACCCAAAGCTCCACGAGGCTCCGGCAGGGGATGGTGGTGAATCCTGCTGTATTCTTTCACTCTTTCTTCCTGTTTCTGTTGTACTTGTATTTCAAAGGGCCAGCCTTGTCACACTCTGTGCCACGCTGAATATCCCCGAGAACTACGTTAAAGGCACACGTGTCTGTGGAGTGCTCAGCCACTCGCACGTTAATTTCACGAGCAGGCTGTTCCGTTGATCGGATCATCTGGAACCCTCGTCTTCGTAACCGACGGAGTACCAACCATGCATGTATATATGATTGTATGTACGTGTGATTGCATACATGCATGCATGTATGTATGCTTGCATATATATATATGTATGTATATATACGTTCCAAGCTGGTTGTAAGACTATGTTTTCCGCCAGCAAAATTGTAAAGCACAACTACTTTCTCAACGAAACAAGAAGTGATCGAATATTTCTAACAACCCAAAACGAATCACGTAAAGCAGAACTGATGCCCGCTCTGTCCCTTCATGTCAAATCACCTTGTAAGTAACGAAATCACAAGAATGTTCCCATCAAGTGCCTTTCTCGATTACATTAAACTAATATTGATTTCTTACACGTGGCTGGCTCACTAAAGTATTGGAAACATAAATATTCGATACTTCCTATCTGCGAGGATAGAAACCTATATTCTTTTATTCTTTTACTTGCATCAGTCATTTGACTGCAGCCATGCTGGAGCACCGCCTTGAAGGGTTTAAGACGAAGAAATCGTCCTGAGGACATGTTTTTAAGCCTAGTATTTATTCTATCAGTCGCTTTTGTTAAACCGGTAATTGACGGGGACGTAAACTCACCAGCACCGGTTGTCAAGCGGTGATGGGGCATGGAGGCACAAACATGGACACAAAGACAGTCAGACAGACAGACACACTCACATAGATATGTACATATATATATATATATATATATATATATATATATATATATATATATATATATATACGGCGGGCTTCTTTCAGTTTCCGTCTACCAACTCCACTCACGTGGATTTGGTAGGCCCGAGGCTATAGCAGAAAATACTTGCCCAAGGTGCCACGCAGTGCGACTGAACCCTGAACTATGTTGTTGGGAAGCAATCTTCTTGCCACACAGCCATATCTGAATTTGATAGTTTAAAACTTATGAGTTAGGTGTACCTTGGTGTTAGCAAGGTCGTTACCTATGGGCTATATGTTGAAATTTTGTGGGCCATTTGCATCTCAGTGCTTTAAAATACTGTAAGAAATGATGGGGAAAAGGGTAATGTTCTGGTGCACCTTAGTATAGTATAGGAAGGGAGATAACTGGATAACAGCGTTAGTAGTAGAGGTTAGGAAAACATAGAGAGAGAATGACCCACCGCCTCGGTCATGATTGTACTACTACTACTACTACTACTACTACTACTACTACTACTACTACTACTACTACTACTACTACCACCAATGATAATAATGATAATAATAATAATAATAATAATAATAATAATAATAATAATAATAATAATAATAAGTGTCTTTAGCAAGAATAGTACTATTAAATTCTTTGGGAATTCGTCAGAAATATATTTCTTACTTTATTTTGATTGCGGTGCTGTCTGCCTGTGTGTCTATCTATCTATCTATCTATCTATCTATCTATCTATCTATCTATCTATCTATCTATCTATCTATCTATCTATCTATCTATCATGTGTATATGATGTGTGTGTGTGGTGTCTACGTGCGTGTATATAACAAAGACACATAGTGAGATGTTTCAAAGATGCCTCAATGGAATTATATTTCGATTTAAAAAAACAAATAGGGTAGTCAAAGCTCTAAACTGAAAGTAAGTATAGGTTTATATTTTTTTCTCTTTGTTTCCTACAAGCTATCGTGCAAATTGCAAAACCTGATTTGACGTCGAATAAAAATGTATAAGCAAATTTTCGGATCAGCTGCATGTTATTGCATGCTGACAACGTGTATGGAATTTTCATTCTAAAAGATTTGTTTGTGGTGAATATCACCAAAATTGTGTTACAGTTCTCTACCTGAGTAGTTTATAAGTGTCAACGACTAGCTAGATTATATAATTATATAAATGTGCTGTATTGATGCAGTTTCGAATTGTAAAAGAAAAAGAGAAACAGAAACATAGTATTGAATGTGAAATCGTATACGATGCAATAAATTCTGTTTAGAGTTAAGTTGAGTGAATTAGTGAAATCTACTTCAACATAAGTATATGCCATCGTTATTATCGACCGAAAACGAAGAAAATGCTACAAAAGCACAGCATACAGATCTTAACGTAAACATTTATCAGAACAGAAGCGCAACTCGCTACGAATGTCGCTTGAAACATTCAACACAAATTTCTAACACTAGCGGATAAAAATATAATTTAGTTAAATCAATTAGATTAAACACCAAGATAGAGTTCGTTCGCATTTACTGAAGAAATTAATCTTGTAATGTATTTAGACATTCTTACTGAAATCCATGCATTCAATATAAGTTTTTATCATGTGCACACTGATACACACACACACACACACACACACACACACACACACACACACACACATGCAAACTACATACATTTACACTTATAAGATATATTGTTTTTTTTTGTTTTGGTCGAACAAATAAAAAAGATGGAATTCAAGAAAACAGAATAAATAAGGAAGACAGGACCGTTTGAGAGGATAGTTTATTTAAAATTACCTACTCAGCTGCGGCTCCATTTTAACGCCATTACAACTGAAGCGGCGTGAAACACATTTTGTAGTATGTATTTGCAGGGCATGCGCACACGTGCACACATACACACACACAGACACACACACACACCCTCAGTCCGATGCACACAGACATATCAAACGTAGACATTCATCGTTACGCCGGTTTATCTGTGTTGACACTGCATTCTGCTTCAAACCTGTAAATGCATTATCATCTTACCTTTTCTTCAAACTTGTGAATATATCATTTCTCATTTCAAATTACAGTATAACAACTGTTTATAGCAACTAGCCATGCCGCGAACACTAGAGCCAAAAGAGTTTTCTGATTTTCAAAGAAGGCACATTGTGTGCCAATGTGAGAGTGTATTCCGTTATCGTAAAGCTGAACAAACTTTGAGGTCCTTTCACCAATCGACACAGGGTTTGTACAATTCACAAGCAAAGGGAATCAACAGCATCTCGCTGAGGTCGACCTGGGGAACTTGACATGAGCCTTCGGACTCTCAAGTTGAAATTAATTACTGTCGTTAGGCAACTGATGTTGCAGAGAAACCCGAAAGGAGTTGGAGTATCTCAATCCATCTGGCCACTGAAATGAAAATAATACAGCAACGAGATTTTAGCACCAATCAATGTCCGAACAAATGACATAACGAAGAGGAGTCTACTTACAATTGATATCTATCTATCTATCTATCTATCTATCTATCTATCTATCTATCTATCTATCTATCTATCTATCTATCTATCTATCTATCTATCTATCTTCTATCTATCTTCTATCAACATGCATATTTACGTATATATATATATATATATATATATATATATATATAGGCACATACATACACACACACATATATGTGTGCGTTTGTGTGTATGTGTGTGAGCGCCCGTATCAGAAATGTTGAGATGCAGAGGGGGCAAGCCATGACAAATGGAATTGGATGAGAGAAAGATCTCATTAAACCTCTCAAATGATGCCCATTAGCAACTGAACACTTGTGATGATTTTTCTTGTTTTGCAATTCAGACAAATATAAACAGACACTAAAAATGAAAGGTAGATTTTTTTACGCTGCCTGTTCTGTGATTGAGACATATGGCACTTTATAATGAATAGCTTTTTCATATTAGTCGACATGTGTGACTAATGAAAGAGAAGACTCATTGTTAAGCCAACGAAAAGTGTTTCAGTGCCATGAGATGAAAATTAACACATTCACAAAAAGTTAATTTAGTTGCTTTTTAGCGTCACTGGATTTAATGCAAACTTTATTTATATCATAAAATAAACTAGTCAGGAAATCAATGTTTTTGCATAGGTTGAGAGGCACGTTTCTAGTATACTCAAATTGTATAAGCGGATATAGTACGTTATGCTGCTTTCAATGACTGAAAGTATATTTACACAAAGTTAGAATAACTACATCGCATGACATTCAGTTAAGATTTTCAACCGTACAGAAGGCGCTTCCTAGGCTTCCTAAATGAGGTTGTTTATTATTTACAGAGACTCATTAAAATGTAAATTTTGTTGAAATTGTTCCGGTTTTTATTGGGAATAGCGATGTTCTAACAGCGCTGTTATAAATATGTGCTGCATCCTTTTATATAAAATAAAAATAATAAAACGAAAATTCATTCTGACAGTAGTTGGTTTCCTGAAAGACAGACAACACTTTCCTGTCTACCTCCGTGGATAGGTTCTATTTTCAGGTAAAGCAGTTTTAGATCATTGATTAATGCGAATGCATTATCTTCTTCCAAATGGCTGCACCGTTTATTTGATCTGTTCTTTAAGAAATGCTATTAAATAGTCAAATTCGTTTCTTCACCGTCTAAAAGCCGCCTCAGGCACGATAAGATTCAACAATGCATTTATGAGATATTTTGAAGTAATACGCTTTATATTTAAAACACAAGAAACGAAAATATCCGATGGACATTGCTTTATCTAGTCATTCATCATTACTTAAATTGATTTACCATTACATCTTGTTAACAGATTAGTAAATGAAGAGACTATTGCAAAAATGCACATCAACAGCAACAAGAATAAAATGATATAATTTAAAAATAAAATTACAGACATCATTTAAATCATTAATTAATCAAATTATTTATAGTGAAAACACCTGAATAATTGAGAAAAAAAAAACAATGTACTTGATAGAAGCACGTTTGGTTGCTATTTTATATTCCATTGAATTGAATACATATTTCGACAAGCATTTACTGAAAAATATAGAGCGGTGTATTAATAGTTTTCTTAGCCGACAAAATATAGTGACTAATGTATGCAGGGTTCGGGTGAATGCATCTATTAAGCTGTCTCTATATATATGATCGAATAAAATATGCCAAGAGAAATAAATTGGTATGGCTACTGACGTACATATGAACATCAAAGGCGAATAGGAGTATACGAAATACCTCGCAGGATTAATTCTGGATCTATCGAGACCATATTTCATTTCATGCATGGTAAAACGGTCGCTTAGTAGCATATGGAACCAACTCCAAATAAAAAGGGAAAGTAAATTAAGAAAGCCAAGAAATTCTCCAATATTGTCGTGCTATTAAAGAAAGAAAATCTGATTGTCTGAAGACAAATGGGCAGCATTGATCACATGTTTCTGCTTTCACAGGTGAAATCGGCATCAGCATGTATTTTGCGTGTAACAGATTCGATACTTAGACATATATATATATATATAAACAAAAATCAACAATAAAAACTCAGTAGGATATAGTTATTGCCTAAACAATTAATATAATTGAATCGAAATAAAGCTGAAGTATTTCTCTTCGTTAATAATTTATATACATTTTTATGTGTGTGTGTGTTTGTGTGTGCGTGTATTTATGTGTGTGTGTATTTGTGTGTGTGAGGTTAACACGCTTCGTATCACACCGTTTAGTGACGAGTCATTGTAGCGCTTTATTTTCATGCAGCCAACGTTTACAATCGAATAACTCTACATCATTATAATACTTAGCAGGACTTGTGGTTATTCAAAATTGTGGGAACTTCCTTACTTTCATATTAAGGTATTAATCTAGATATATCTCGATATATTCAAAACAGTATCGAACTATGTTCAAGTATTTCAATTCAGACTGGCCATCGCATTATTGTCATGAAAGAAAACTGTTCATTCTAATGTTACATACTCAGACCATCAAATCCCTATCCTGACGTAGTTTTCTTGTCGAAACTTTTCCAAAAGCTTTTGTTCTTCATTCATATCTTACCCTCGTACTTGATTCATTTGTCGAATCTCTCTCCGATACTCAGTTAGTATTCATTCATGTTATTTCGCTGTGCTTATTTTATTTCTTGATATCGTATATAAAACTTGATATTTTAAGTTCATCCCTCGTCGTATCTGTCGACATACTGCTTGATAACAGTGTACTGCCCATTCATATTCTTTGCTGCTGGAACTTGTTATTCATTGCTTTTCTCTTTAACTTTCTAATCTTTGCCTCTGTCGTCCCACTTGTGTGTATGCCTCAAGACTTTAGCTTCTAACTATAGTGCAGGTTGTAAAAATGTGAAGTGGAAATAAAATTTGTTGGGCGGAATGTTTACGGAAGTTTAAAATAGGTTTTAAAAAATAATAAAAGTTAAGAAGAAAGTGGAATACATTCTTTACAATCTTACTGCATGCTGTCCATGAAATAAATTCGCCCATCCACTCAGCACCCCTCACAGATCTATACATACACACGCACGCACACATTTATGTATTCGTTATTGACAACGGTTTTAGAAATAAGATCTAATATTTCCGAATACATCAAGGAATGAGAGAGGGGAAAAAAGTTAATTAGGTTTCACCATTAGTAGACAATGAAAATGTACCAGCATATTTTGTCTTAAAATCATGAATATAATAATATACTCCTTTGATAAAGTTGCAGATTTTGCTTATTGTTTTATTTACTTTTCAAATGGCAAAGGATTTCTAAATGTTTCATACGTAGCAAAGCAATCATATAGACTTTTTAATTTGGGTGTGTGCGTGGGTTCAGTACAAAATATGGGAATTTTGCATACATAGAAAAGATCTTGCATCGGTTCTTTACATACGTATATACATACATACATACATATATATATATATATATATATATATATATATATATATATATATATATATATATATATATATATATATATATATACCAGTATACGGTCACGTATCGTTGCTCTTATGCAAAATTGTCGTAAGTCCAAAACGTAGCTTGTTCAGAATACGAACAAATAGTTTCATTATTCCATGGCAAAACCGTTGTACTACAGTTTGACAATTTTTTGATATCTTAGCATCTGAATCAGCTGGAGTTACAATAGTTCGAGCAAAAAAACCGGCCATTGAAAGCAAAATTAAATATTGAAAAAAAAAAGACCGCATTTGGCCTAATTTGGACATACTACCGTTCAACATAATAGCAAATACCTTATATTCTCTAAAAGATCTGAAATTATTTTGAATGATGAAAATATGTTTTTTTGATACGGACTCAATGTTGTAGGACAAGAACTTAAATTTGCGTATTTCCATTTCCTTACCGTGTTTTGGATTTTTACTGTTACTAGCTTATTTTTCTTTCCCATAGATTTTGCATGGTAATATTATGAGCATCAGAACATTTCGTTCCCCCATTCTCCAGACATATTCTTCACTTCTATTTAATGAAAAATTCGCTATTTTGAATTAAGAATTTCTGTGTTAATGTTAGCTTCAAATATTTAATGCTATTGAAATTTTGAAGAACTTAGTTTCCAAATCGGTTTTACATTCCTTAGTAAACAAGATGAAAGCTTAGTATTTCCGTTATATAACACTATGCCTAGTCTTGATTAGGGTAAGTGAATTACACATTTCCTTCATTATATAATTTGTGAATGTCTGCTCGTCTTTGTTATGTCTTCCTTTGTAAGAACGCCTTGATCATTACTGCAGCATTAAGTTATATACGACGACTAAGAGCTGATCTCTCTTAAACTTAGATAATGGTTTTCCAAAGCATCACGGTTTAAATGCAGATCTTTTGATGTTTTGATTTTTATTTGTTTCCAAACTAATATCTGCACATTAAACCATTCATTGAAGTATCAGAAAGTATGCCAGTTAGCATTTGCAAATGCAGATTTGGGAAATCGCAGTATAAGTTCGACAATATTATAAGCCAATATTTAAAATAGAGAAAATTACTCAACTAGACATATATGGTTAATATTAAATTAATTTAGTACATCGATAAATTATATTATATGAGCATTGCTACGTAGTAAACTAGCCAGCCATGAATATTAAGTTCCATATTGCTATTTATAAGATCACTGAAGCTGGTGATGGAAAATGATTTTCATCCAACCAATAACTTGGAGGTGATATCATGTATGTTCCATGCACATCTTAGTTTTCACGTATTTCGCCTCCAGTGTGATAGATATATGTAGTAAGGTAATAACAATTTGGACATGAATGAATTATTAGCTTCATAAAATCGACATAAATTACTAGCAAGTTTATATTTGCAGTCGAAATTTATGCCATAAAACGGTCGTAACTAAAACATCAGATATTTCAAAGTATCCATGGAGTGTGCTGAATGTCACATTGTTTTATGTTTGACTATATGTTTCTTACAATTGGTTCGTTAACTTTAGTTCAATATAAGGACACCCGTTCATGTAACATTCTAATGGCAATCTATTTTGTCAGACATTCGTGATATAATAGAGACACACTTTTATATGCAGTCATACAAACATTCACAGACACACGACCTGGTACAAAAAACACGCGCCATACATTTCGAAGCTTGTAGCTATCAGTATATAGATAAGAATGTATGCATATCAATAAAATTTAAAAGTATTTAAAGTATTTATTCACTAACAAACACGTTGGTAAACTACAGTACCATAATCACTTAACGTAACCGAATCTATCTATCTATCTATCTATCTATCTATCTATCTATCTATCTATCTATCTATCTATCTATCTATCTATCTATCTATCCATCTATCTATCATTCTATATTATTTATATAATATATATAATATAGATATTTTATATATATATATATATATATATATATATATATATATATATATATATAAATATATATATATATATATATATATATATCTTAAAGGCACACGGCCTGAAATTATGTTGAGGGAGGTCTAGTCGATTACATCAGCCTTAGTGTTTCACTGGTACTTAGTTTATCGACCCCGGGAAGGTCAAAAAATGGTTAAGTAATAGTTATTCTAGATAAGATATGAAATAGAGACTGAAGTGAACGAATGAAAATAGACGCGAGATATGCAGGGATATTGTATGTGCAGTTCCATTATTTAGGCAGAATGGTATACATATAAGATTCCTGTACCTTGTGAGTAAGTTTCAATAGTATTTTAAATAGTATTGGAACTTACACACAAGGTACAGGAATCTTATATGTATACCATTCTGCCTAAATAATGGAACTGCACATACAATATCCCTGCATATTTCAGATCTATTTTCATTCCTTCACTTCACTCTCTATTGAGATGAAGTGTCTTGTTCAAGAACATAACGCACAACCGGGTCGAAGAATTGAATCCACAATCTCACGATTGTGAGTCTAACACCCTAACCACTACATGTACGGAATAACTTAACAACCAATTAGCCAATTAACATATGAAAACAATTTAATTTGCAGCCCAAAGTAGCAATATCGTATACATCTTTAAAACATAACTTCATTGATTTATAAATCCTCAAATACGTAATCATTATATATTTTGAATCTTTATACATTTAACATAACGTGTAATAAACTATACTAGCAGCAAAATACTAATCGTTATGAATAGAATTTTTGGTTATTTAAATCGTACTTAATTCTTATTCTTGAAGTTAAGTATCATCATCAAATTACTCGAATCAATATATGTCATCCTCAGTGAAATTTGTCGTTCATAAGATGCTAACAGTAAATACGTTAGTAATTATCTATTTATCTGTCAAGATAGAGATAGTTAAATGTCTGGAACTTGAAAATGACATTCCTATATATATATAGGATGCGTGGCGTTCAATCATATAATAATATGAATAATATATATACATACATATGTGGGCACAGGACGTCACGAAACGTGTACAACAAACAATACGAAGTACGAGGGCATGGAATATGAACTGTTTTTTCGAACAACAAGAGACACAAAGGGAAAACAAGACAAACAACATGAAGAACGACCCTTCATCAGTTGTTGGCTGTTTTTCTACACTCGTATTTCGAGCATTTAACAACAAGATACGCTTACAATAAAATAGTTGCTCTCGCAAAGCAAATTAAAGAAACTGGTAACATATGTATATTTTATTAATTTGCTTGTACGGCTAGTATTTGCTTGCCACTAGTGATGGTATTTTTATAGTACTGTCGCTCTGATCCTTACTTATAAATAATTTCAAGTATTTCGTTTGTTTTAACAGTGTTTGATCACTTCAAACAAATTTGCAGGCATGGCGGTAGCAAATTTTAGCAGTCATTAGCTAGCAGATTTTCACTGAAGGGGATCAGCCATCATTCTGTCACTAAATTCGAAGCCATGATATCAGATTGATCAGCATTACTTTTGCTGAGCTAGCAGAGGTAAGACGATTTTATTATTCACTGGAAGTTTTCCTTACCATGCGCATATTAATTTTGTGACTATTCCGTGACGCAGAAGTACTTTTAACACCCATTTTTTAGCGATGCATGTACTCTTGTACACACACCCACACACACACATACACACACACACACACACACACACACACACACACACACACACACACACACACACACACACACATATATATATATAAGAGTTTAATTTTCGTAATGAGAAACAAAATGGTGAAATTTGTGGAGCTGTGTTCCTTTTGCTTGTGAAGTACCAGTTGGCCAGGAGTAACAGTTGGCCGGAATCACGTTCGCTGTGTTTTTGAACTGTCTTCTTTCCATCTTCCTTCTCTCCTTTGGACTTGTTGAACTATTTTTTAAACCTTTCTTCTAAATATGGCGAAGAAAATGGACACTGTTTTGGAGTGGTCGATTGTCCCACCCAAAGTGTGGGTGAAAGACTTTGAGAAGACGGTGGTGTTGAGTAAATACTCGAAGCCGCTCGACACCATCGCCGTCTTCAAAAGAATAGAAATCTAAAAAGAGTTGGCAGAGTATATGCGAACCATGAGATTTATTGCCAAATATGCAACGGTGTGGCTGCTGTTTGACACCCCTGAGGAGGTTCGCAGGTTTGCGATCCAGCCCTTGGAAGGGCAAGAGATTCTGTTTCTTCCCAAATATTGTGGGAAGAAATTGACAAGAGCTTGCGTCTGCGGATTACCACCTGGAATAGAACCCGAGTGGATAGAAGATACTATCCGCCGGGGTCTATGTAGCAGCGGACCCAAGCTGTTGAATGTGAAGTTGTTGCCGGCGGCTGATTGGAATGAATGCTAACAGATGATCTATGCTTATTTAGCCTAATATTAAAGAAACCTCCGTTTCTCCAAAATATTTCCATATGTATGTCCTGAAGTTGATGTTGCTGCTACTGCTGTTTTTGCTGAAATATATACATACATAGTTGCATACACACATACATTCATGCACACACACACAAACACACAGAAACACACACATACACACCCACACACACAGAAACAACACATATACACCCCACATCCACACACATAATAACATTCCTGCAGTCGAACAATTCAAAATATAGGAACTTCATTTCCTGGATATAAAAGGGTGAAGCCACCCTTCGGTCTAGAATATTACCCTCCTAGGTACAAGCCTGGACAAGGCTGATTATATGGAAAACCAGCAGCGCCCATGCATACCAGTCTCCCATCGCCACGCCACCGATGTTATCCAAGGGAAAAAAGCAAAGGACGATACAGCTAGGTACCAGTGACGTCGCAACTCCTTTCTGCATCTAAGTGAACTGGATCAACAAGAAATAAAGCCTGGTCCGGGAATTGAACTCACTGCCTCGTAATTGTGAGCTCGTCGCTTTATCTACTGAGCAATGCTCATTAATTTCATGAATGTATTTTAAAAATAATGTAGCAAGGTGCTTATCATCTTCAGTTTCTTTTCACATCCCGTGGATGCAATTGTATTCCTATACAAATTCACCCCACTGTATTGGAAATATATTTTAACTGGTAATCTGTTCCGAATTCGAACAAATTTATGAACCGTCTCTAGGATTACACATCTCATGATATAGGATGACACATAATCTTTCAGTTTTACCATACCGTTTTATTATAACTATTTCTTCAGGCTTTGTTTTTAATAGTCGCAGATAAGAAAGAAGGTATAATACTTCTTTTTACTAGAGGCACAAGGTCTGAAATTTTGAAGGAGGGAGCTAGTCGATTACACCAACCTCAGTGCTTGACAGCTACTTATTTTATCGACCCTAAACGAATAGAGACAAATTCGTAATCGGCCGATCCGAGACTCACAACGTAATGACTGCTAATATTGAGTGCATTTCGATGACTGGCTGTTCAAATGTCTCTTACTTTGGACTTTTACACTTTATATTGCAAATCCATTCTTAGTCTTACTTTAACCTTAAATAATTAATCTTTGTCTTATTTCAGATAAATGATAAATGCGATGTTTATTAAGAGAAGTTAGACAAACATCTCATATTCATTCTAGATGACCATCAATCAGACACTTATACATATTCAT
Organism: Octopus bimaculoides; assembly: GCF_046866305.1. Classification (NCBI taxonomy): domain Eukaryota; kingdom Metazoa; phylum Mollusca; class Cephalopoda; order Octopoda; family Octopodidae; genus Octopus; species Octopus bimaculoides. The sequence continues at coordinate 79,692,947 of NC_142936.1, read as the reverse complement.
AACACCCTATAATTTCCATTTCTACTCGTGTAGTATTTTAAACTTGTAATCCTTCGGTCAGTTTAACATAATTCAATACGTGCTGAAAATCGTTCTCTGTTGTTGGTCATTGAACTATCATATGAAATTATGTAATACGATACTTCGATAACATATCTTTTATTAGAATTAAGTTTAACGTAAATTTATATGGAATCAAAAGCCAAAATATTTGCATTATTCGCAAAGAGTAATGACCACTCGTAGTGAGATGTATTCGTTTAATACGTGTTTAAAATAAACTATATTAAAATATCCAATTATTGCTGTTAATAGTGGCATTAAAATAATATCATTATTTATATTTAGTATAATTCTACCCAGGTTGACTTTGCCTTTCATCCTCTCGAGGTCGATAAATTAAGTACCAGTCAAACGCCGGGGTGAATGATATTGATTAGTTTCCTCTCCACAAATTTCAGGCTTTGTGCCTTTAGAAGAAAAGATTATGATTATATCATTATTTATATTTAATATAATTTCCCCGAGGTCGACTTTGTCTTTCATCCTTACGGGATAGATAAAATAAGTACCAATTACGCACTGGGGTCAATATAATCGTTTCTTAACAATATATATAATGGCAAGGCGGCAAACTGGCGGAAAAGTTAGCACGCTGGGCGAAATGGTTAGCGGTGTTTCGTCTGTTATTACGTTCTGAGTTCGAATTCCGCCGAGGTTGGCTTTGTCTTTGTCTTTGCCTTTTATCCTTTCTGGGTTTATTAATTAAGTACAAGCTGCATACTGGTGTCGATCCAATCGATCCCCCCTCCCCTAAAATTTCAGGCCTTCTGCCCAGAGTAAAAACGCACACACACACACACACACACACACATATATATATATAATGGCATTTTATATGCGTCAACTGTTTTTCATGTTTCTAACTTTTTAAACATACTTGACGTTTCGGTATATTCTAAAACACGAAAGTAGACTGATTTCATACTCTGGTATCAAAGCAAAGAAGAAAGTAAAATTTATTCAAGGAATTCCATTTATCATTAGGTGGAAAACTCCCAAAAGTTTCATGAAATGCTTTAGATAAACAATTGAAAGCCATACTCACATTAAGAACACTGCTTTTCATAGCCAAGAAGGAAAATATATATTCAAGTGACATCGGTAATGTACTACCGCTTCCAATACGCTGAAAATATAATGTTGTAATATACATTTCCTCTTGTATATGTTGAAATATCAACTAGTATGCACACTAACAAAAAAAAAAAAAACATACATAACTAAAAGAGGATTTGTGCGTAATTCCATATATGGGGGATTTTAGACATAATAAGGGAATTGCAGGATATCAGCAATCTTGCCAAGCATAACATGAAATATTGGATATTTCGTATCTCAGTTTTAGTGTTTATGAATGCAGATATGGTGAATGTCCTGTAATATTACAGAGATCATTTGTAAATATATATTATTACTAAATGTCTAATTTATATTATATCTAATCTGTGCAGAAATGACCTCTAAGTTCTCTCTGAGGTCGTTTGTCTGTCTATAAAAAAATGTTGATAACATAGGTTAATGCGAGTTTCATCTCTCATTTATCCCTTTATTTGTTTCAAGCATTGTAATCTATCTATCTATCTATCTATCTATCTATCTATCTATCTATCTATCTATCTATCTATCTACCTGTCTGTCGTTCTGTCTTTCTGCCTGTCTGTCTGATTGTATGTCTGGATGCCAGCTAATTTTACTTTAGTCATTTCTCTCATTATAAAAGAGTGAAAATAATTATAGAAGCACATATACACTTCCACTTAAGCACAGATCATGCGCGCGTACACACACACACACACACACACACACACACACACACACACATACACACACATACACACACACACACATATACACACACACACACACACACACACACACACGCACACAGACTCCCTCTCTCTCTCTCTCAGTTTCACTCACAAAATCGCATGAGTTCTAGGATGAAATCTAGGTAGAAAGGTGACTAAATATAAGGCGGCGAGCTGGCAGAAACATTAGCATGTTGGGCGAAATGCGTAGCGGTCTTTCGTTTGCCGTTACGTTCAAATTGTGTTCAAATTTCGCCGAGATCGAGTTTGCCTTTCATCTTTTCGGGGGTCGATAAATTAAGTACCAGTTACGCACTGGGGTCGATGTAATCGACTTATTCCCTTTGTCTGTCCTTGTTTGTCCCCTCTATGTTTAGCCCCTTGTGGGCAATAAAGAAATAAGAAAGGTGACTAAATATATAGCTGAATAACTAAATAAATATCTAAATAAATAGCTAAGTATCTAATGTCGATAAATTGTTAGAATAGTAGATGGATTGACTGCAAGAAAAATATACAGCATTTCTACAAAGTGGTTATATTTATTTGAAACTATGTTGCTTTGTTATAAAAGTTCTCGCATTCGTAATTATTTTTCTAAGCCACATATTTTCATTGCATTTGTTGATATTGAGATAAATTACTTTCTTTCATGAATAAAATAAAAAGCTACCAATAATGTTAATGTATTATTTGAATGTAAATTTTTAATATTGCAAATGTTAGCTGTTTAATTCTTGCATAAAAGAACGCTTCAAGAATGGTGCCCAACTAGTTACTAATGCAGTCAATAATCACATGAAACTAATGCATTTACATGAATATTTATGTCATTTATTGCAATGATAATAATATGTGAGCAAACACTTCGTGCATTCATTAGCTGGACGATGCAAAATTACTTTGAAACACTAGTAGAGTTAATATAGTGACTAACAATTGTTACTTTAAAGAAAGGGACGATAGATGATGTTTAGGGAAGAACAAGAGCATGCTGTTGTCGTTAACACATTTGATTTTGATTTTGCAATAGTATGGCTCTGAGCTAACCTCGCATCAAACCATAAAAGTAAAACTGTGTTCGTGGAATCAACGAAGAAACCAACATGAGAATAATTCTTTCGGATATAGTTCTATATATATATCCTCCGGTTTATAACCCTTGTTTATTGAGCCACATTTATTGGAAGCATTCAAAACCAGATATCCAGCTTGAAGATAATTCAATATTAAGTACCTAAGTGCGTAAGTCTTCAATTCTTCTATTTAGTCGTTTCTAGATTCCTCTGCTTAAGAAGTAAAATGAAAATTAGGACTTTGGAAATCCAAATTTGGCGCTCCGTTTATGCAAATCATTTGATGAATTTCTTGTGGTAGATCATTACTATATGATAACGAATGGACAGAATAGTAAGATCGACTGCTAGTGTGTCTCGTAGTATGTATTCCCTTTCTTTATCGTTCAGTCGAAACCTCGCCGATGTCAGCTTTACTTTTTATCATTCAAAGGCAGAAAATAAAGTACAAGTCCAGTAGCGAATTCAGTTATGTTGTTATCGACAACTGTTTGATATCTCCAAAACCACCAAGCGTCGAAGACTTAGGCAGAAAATCAGTATTATAAAAAAAAATTGGATACACTGAAAGGACATCAACACACAGATATTACTAATAGGGAAAAGAGAAATATATCATAAATAAAGGTACAAAACATCCCCTAATATAGGCGTTGGCGTGACTGCCTAGTAAGAAGCTTAACTACCAACCACATGGTTCCGGCTTCAGTCCCAGTGGGTGCCAGCTTGGGCAACTGCCTTCTACGATAACCTCGGGCAGACCAAAGCCTTGTGAGTGGATTTGGTAGAGAGAAACTGAAAGAACTTATATATACGTATATATGTATATATCGTAAATGTACAGGGATTAGCATTGAGTTGCTTCTCAATGCAACTCAATGCTAATCCCTGTATATTTACGATGATAAATGATTTTACCGATAAAGGTTTTTTTCATACTGAACTACTTGGCAAAATTGTTAATTATTAATTCTATTACTAATTGACGATTCCCTGCCCTTATTCTTGTATATATGTATATATGTATGTCTATGTGTCTTTGTGTACACGTGTTTGCTCCTCATCACCGCTTGAGCAATGGTGTTAGTGTATTTACGTTATTGAATCTTAGCAGCTCGATAAAAGAGACCGATAAGATTTGAAAAATAAATCCGGGGGTCCATTCGAAATTCGTATCGCTTGCAATTTATGTTACAACTATCTTTTCATGACGGGTTTACACAACTCAAGCATCGCACAGACACACAAACATACATACACATATACACACAGGCACACGCACACACACACACACACACACACGTTTACACACGTATTTATATACATAAATATGTATACATATGCGTATATAAATAGATAAATATGCATATTCATGCGCATACACCCATGTCCCCCACAGCTGCACATATGTGTGTATGTGTGTGTGTGTGTATCTGTGTACTACTTGTATATATGTATACACACATATATTCATAGATAAATATAGCCTCATAGATGTGACAACGTGCATAGACGCTTTGAAATTAACACTGGGTCTGTCAGAGACTTCATGTGCATTTGCCTTACATATCATCATAACAACTACCATGAGGCATATTTTCATCGCTCGAATACTGTAGAACGAATCCGTAGAAAATAATATAAATATATGAAGCTACATTGATGTGGAGGGCATAATCACACATAATATAAAAGAAAAGTAGTTGAATGCCACTGTTATGAGTTAAAAAATCATGCAAGCATAATAAAGAACACACAATATTGGAAAAAGAAGACAAAAATACGCATAGTAATTGAATTCAATTGCCTCTCAGATATTAACATATGAAACATTAGGGGATAAAGAGAACAAATATGACAAACTATTGAGTAATCTGCTGTTATTCCATCATGTCTATATCTTTAGATTTGTATCTTTAATCCTTAGAGCTTCGGGATATGCAGCTAACGGCCTTAGTATCAATATTGAGTAGCTGACTCACGCAACTCAACGACATAGGCATATAGTTGATGATCGCAATTAGAAGCCATCTAGTGCATTATATAACTGTGTGCATAACGTAACGAAATTTTGAAAAAAATGATAAGATTTTCAAACATGCAAAATGAGTATTGACACGCACGTAAGTAAACCACAGTGCTACACAAGCAATGACACCGTGCGTGACTGCATTCAGAAATGTATGTACATTTTATAACTATAAGCATTCATACTTATATGCATTAGTATACATGCATACATTAGTATACGTATATACTTAAATATGGCCCTGCATCACTTTCTTTCTCACTCTATCTCTCTCTCTCTCTCTCTCTCTCTCTCTCTCTCTCTCTCTATATATATATATATATATATATATATATATATATATATATATATGTGTGTGTGTGTGTGTGTGTGTGTGTATCTGTGTTTGAGTGCTTGTGTATGTTTATATGTGTATCTAAATTTACATACATTTATACCTTTATTTTCAAGATTTATACTTTATCACTAGCTAGCAAAAGCTTAAGATGGGTCTATAAATTACGTCCAATTTAGATTTAATACAACATACGCAATCTCCTCGCTGTCACACGAGATATAAAAGTGCAGAGTTTTATTAGGAGAACCTCCCCACATATATATATATATACACATATAGGCGTAGGTGTGGTTGTGTGCTAAAGAGTTTGCTTCCCAACTGCATGGTTCTGAGTTCATTTCTACTGCATTTATTCTTACTACAGCCCTGGGATGACTGAACTTTGTGAGTCGATTTGGCAGGCAGAAACTAAAAGACCGTAGCGCAGACGAAGACAGACACACGCGCATGCACACATACATACAAACATACATACATACATACATACATGCATAGACACACATACACACATATATTCGTATACTTATAGAAAATGGTATACAACATGCTATAGAAATACCCATACAACAACTTAGTGCAACCCCAAAATGAGGAAAACAAGAACAGGTCATACTATTTATAGGGACACAGTCTGTATCACCAATATTTCTTTAGCATTGCCAAAGCAAACTTGCCGATCGTTGCTCAAACCAGTGAATTAAATGATATAATCATGGATTGGGTTATGATTCTAAGTAAAAGACAGCCGAAGAACTTGAAACGATTATTAACAAAGGCAAAGTTTGACAGATCATTCATCTAAATGCAATGGCAATCGATGTGTAACATGGCAGTTTATATTTACCGGTCAGTATATGAGCAGAAACATCGGAAGAATAATTACAAATGCAAATATGAACTTCAAAAACAAAAATTAAATTTACAGTATCAATTGCCCGAATTTTGAAGAGATATAAGTTGGTCACACTGGGAATGTATTATCGGAACGTTGACGTGCGCCCCGACAGCATTTTAGGAACCCTGATGTCCGTCAGATACCTTTAAGCAACCATCTGGCAACTTATGATCAGAAAAATTTATAAAATTCTCATTCTACGAACTACACAACTCAAGTGAAGCTGAGAGAAAAGTTAGAGAAAAGAATTTTATTGATAAATTTATCCTCGTTCTAAATGGACAGTTATAGCAGCGGTGATAATTATAATGATGATGTTGATAATAATAATTGATATTACAACTTTTAATACTGCTACCACATCACTAACAACAAAAACAAAAATAACAAGAAGATGAAAAATGAACCTGACCACTCTCAAAAATTAAGTAAAAAGCAGGAAAAATAATCCGGTGCCGGATCGATCTCAAAATCTAAGCAGTTCATGCCAGTCATGAGGCCAAACATCTCTGAAAGTTTCATCCGAATCAATCCAATGGTTCTTGAGATATCTTGTTCAAGGTCAAACAAGCAAGCACGACTGAAACAATACTTTCGCGTTCGCTAAGGTGGAGGTAATAAAAGCGATGTGAGGATGGTAGTAATGTTCAACTCGATTGAAATGTAAACATTTCTGGAGTAAGAATGGAATTCAATGAAAGAAAAAATGTTGTTTACAACGTTCCAAAATATAGCCAAACGATTATTCCTTTAAGTGCGGTGAAAGTAAAGAATCCTTGACGTGTCTACCAAATCGTGACATAATCTACAGACTGATTGATGGAGATACAGTTAGAAATTAGTTGGCACACTCACCAACCTATGACAATCGAAGCCGCATGCTGACTGGTCAAAATACAATTCGTAAGATTCATCTACTGGAGCCCGTCGGAGGGAATATACGTTGGTCAGACTGGGAAAACAGCAAATTAGGGCCACTATGTCCGTCAGATACCTCTAAGCAACCATCTGGCAAAATGTGTCAATTGCAGAACCCGAATGTCACAACTTAATGATTAATCCAATATTTTCAAATTGTAAAATTTGCTAATAATAAAACGTGAAAATCAGACTAATTTTCACATGTGGCGATTTTATTCCTCCGTCATCCTTTTTTTTCTTGAAATTTCCTCCGTCTCCTGTTTCTGACGAAGAGCTTTACTCGAAACGTAAAACCACCTTTCTTTCCTTCCCTGAGCATCTACCAATACTTTGCATATACCACCATAAATCCTTGCGTTGATTTTTTTTGTGTTTGTTCTTGGGTTTTTTCGGATTTACTATATATATGAATATATATATATATATATATATATATATATATATATATATATATATATATATATATATATATATATATATATATATATATATATATATATATATATATACCTTTGTTCACTTATAAAATTATTGCGTGCATTTCTTGTGTTAGTGTGCTTTTATAAACTTTTCTCCAACCTAACTTTTCTTAGTACATTCATTAGCGTGGCAGTACTAATAATGAATATTTTATGATAAAACGAAAAGAGATGGGATTTATAGAAACAAAACTCATTCAGACTATAGTGAACGTAAAAGAGCAATATAGACCAGTTACTGAATATTAAAGAACTCCATCATTCAGGTGCTGGAACGGAAATTAACGGATTTAAGTCTGAAGAGAAATATCTGTGAATTCTCAAGTTCCAGATGGACTTCCGTCAAATAAATTGAGAATGATACGATGTCTCTGCAGTGTAGAAAGCATTCAAATCGTTCACTTTGACTTCCCATTACGCATACCCCCACACCCACCCACTCCCAGTCACCCCCACACATAACGTGTATATATATATATATATATATATATATATGATCAGTTTCATACATATATGCACATGCATGTGCATATATGCATGTGTGAAAATAGAGATAAACGTATATGCATTTACATATACGTATAAACACACACGCAGACATACATACACACACACACACACATACACACACACACGCACACACACACACACACAAACACATCCACACATATGTATTCGGTGGAATTCTTTCAGTTTCCCTTTACCGAATCCACTCAAAAGGCTTTGGTCTGCCTGAGAATGCCCCGTTGAAACCTAACCATGGTTTGGGATGGAAGATCCTTACCACACAGTCACGCCGGCGCCCATATATAATATATATATATATATATATATATATATATATATATATATATATATATATATAATGTATTTTTATGTATCCATTTCTTCTTGTCCTAAACTGATCCATATTCAATTAATCAACCATATTATTCTTCCTGCATCCACATTTTCTCTGCTACAAATATGTTTTCTGAGGAAGCATAACCAGAAGGGCGATTACTAATTAGTCCTGTGGTATTTAATTACGTCTATTTACTTTCTATTTACTAACCAGCGATGTCAAATTTGTCTTTAGTTTTTAAGGAATGGATCACAAGTCATGTCACGGTGTTGCTTCGATTGTTTATATTAATTCCTAATAAGTTGAGAACTTCTTGCTAAACACGTACTTATATAATACCCTGGACAGGAACAATAGCGGGCGATTGAGATTTACAAATATAATATTGAACACAGAGGTGTTTATAAGTTGAAGCATCATTCTACTATGATTGCTTATTAACAAACTCGGCAAGGTGTTTATTATTCCATTTAAACAACAATATTACCTTTCAGCCACACAAAATAGTGAATATGTAAAATCACTTTACATTAATTAAGGTACTCAGGAAACTTGTTGCTGATAGAAAAATAAAATAAACCTTAACCATGGAGCTAACTAAACTGTACGGTGTTCCAAAATATTTAAAAACACTGTTTTTCTTTTTTGTGTAAACACTTTTACTGTAAAAAAATATTCTTGTAAAAGAAATGGCAGAAACCATTTAAAAAATACATCTATAATACGGTCTGTACATATATACATAAATCAAGTGAAAAAGGTAGGTAGAAAAATAGATAGATAGATAGAGAGAGAGAGAGAGAGAGAGAGAGAGAGAGAGAGAGAGAGAGAGAGAGAGAGAGATGGAAGGAAAAACGAGGAGAGAGAAAGCAGCAGTATTTGAGACTATTAAAATGAACATCTGTTCGACTATTTCTTGTGATTGAAGACATACATTTTATCTCTAATATTCTGGACGTCAACATCCAAAAATGACGTCAATACCATTTGTGTACTGTCAGCCAATTATGTTTATTTGGAAAATGCTATTGATATATTAATGACTTTTATCGTGAGAGAACATTTACATCGCGCATCTTGATTATATGATAAGATAATAATCGATTTTGTTGTGTCGTATATGTCCTTAGATTTTATACAGGAGAATGACACATATTTCAGGTTTATCAATATGCTGCATTTGAAATGAATACATGCTTTCTTTTCTGTAATGCATACCAATATTCTATATTTACTAAGGCACCGAGTAGGAACATGATAGATTACCAGACAATATGTCGTGCAATGTTTAGTTAATTAGATTCCATTTATGTTCTGAATTGAAG
>NC_142936.1:79663170-79678170 GCF_046866305.1 Octopus bimaculoides | reverse complement strand
CTTGAGGTCTCTGGGTGAGACTTGGATCCAACTTGTACAAATGCAAAACAAAAGTCAAACATAAAATAATAATAATAATAATAATAATAATAATAATAATAATAATAATAATAATAATAATAATAATAATAATAATAATGATGATGATGATTATAATAATAAAATTTATTAACGATTGTTTGTATGGGATTGAAAGAATTACTATTATCGTGGAAAGCCGGAAGATGAACACAGTTCCTCTAAAACTTAACGAACGCTACAAACGGAACATAACATTACAATAATAACGTTATACATTATATTACATAATTTACACAGCTGCACAGTCTTTCTACATGGATATTTTCATTGTATCAAAACTGTATTATAGGTTGTCGCACCATCGAAATTATTTAACCATCTTTCATCAGAAATCGATATATTTCGTAATTGTTGTATATAATTGAGTCCCACTTAATGAACTGAATATCAAGTGTGATCGACAGTTGCATCTGTAAATGTACAAGACCATCTAATTACATTCATTAAATATGTGTTAACCTTTTGAACTTCATCTTGATTTCTGTAACATTCTGCTACACTGGCATGGAACTGTGGTTAAAAACTTCGCTTCGTAAATCCGTATTTCTAGGTTCGATCGATGCACTGAACAACACCCAGGGCATGCTTATTAAACAGTGGTTTCAGGTCAATCAGTTGACGGCGACTTTACAAAAGAACGTTACATTTAATGGACCCGGTTAACCACCACATGTAATACTAATATGTAGTTGTGTAATGTAGAGGCATATGCAGTTGAGTAAATCCAATCATTGAAAATTATTTAATGAGCCGTATACAGAATATAAACAACGTCAGGTATGTGTACACCCGATTTGAAAATATGATATAAGCATCATATTCTGTTGATCTGACGAGTTAAATTTCTATATCTGCATTGGTCTGTAAAATTCACATTAATACAATACAATTTATAGCATACATATTAGTGCAGGCATGTAAAATAATTTATTATACGCTAAAATAAATTATTTTTGCATGATATTGGCTGCGAAACGGCTCTCACACTATGGATATCAACTGGTAACTTTCTATATGTATACACAGTCCTGACTATGTTTACACACACTCACAGACACACACACATACACACATATACATCTATACCTATATCTATACTCATATATATGATTTCCGTATGTAGACGAAACTATAGCTCATCATGCAATAATTTTGTGCTTTGCAAAATAGTATCTGTAGGGTACAAGTTTTCGCGGAACGGTTTGTATTTGTGATTTTCTTCTAGATGGATTATCTGTACGACGAATGATGAGCGCCATCTGCCCTTAACAGTATTGGATGCCCGTTGATTCTACTGAGATATTCTGCAGTCCGACGAGTCCTGTTTTTCATTCTGTACAAAATGAAGAATATTTGTGTGGCTGGTGATTTTGGTGCCAACAACACGAATATGCAACATTTGGTTATATATTACCATTAGTGAAAAATCGACTTGGCATATATTTTATATCCACGTAGAATATTTCATTCAAATATAAGTGTGCCTCATAAATTTCCTTCATTTATACCACGGAATAATATATACACTTATAAATTTATTCTGTCTCCAGTTATGACAGGAGTTCATGTAATATCTTTCTTCTGTTTATTATATATTTCGCCCTATAGAAATGATTTTTTGCAGGTATTCCAGTCTAAATTATTATAAATACCTTAAAGTATATGTTATTGGTTCATATAATCAGCGCTGTCATAATTTGTTGAAATAATCGCTTAACTTATATGTAACTAATATATTAATATCTTGAAGAATTTTTCCATTAAAATGACATTAAATTCCCCTCGATCGTGTAGTCAATATCAGATTTTCAATAAACACCAAATGTGACTCACATAGTTCGTACTTGTGAAAGTCTTGCATAGAAAAAGTAGAAGTGCAGACACGACAAGGTAGCACAAAAACCTTTACTGACTGATATGCCAGAATTCTGGATACGCGGCAACAGATACTGGTACCAACATACAACGGAAAATGTAATAGACGAAAAGGTGACGGCAAAGATCCTCTGGGATTTTGACTTCCAGACAGACAAAGTGTCAGAGTACCGAAAGCCAGATATAGTGTCCTTTAGGAGGGAGAAACAAGAATACCTGATAATCGAATTGGTAGTACCAGGAGATCGACATATTTTCATGAAGGACGGAGAGAAGATTCATAAGTATAGGGACCTAAGGACTGAGATCACTAAGATATGGCAGCTACGACAGGCAAACATTAAGGTTTTCTCTTTTGTCATTGGAACATCGGGTTCAATGTTACCCAACCTGCAGAAACATCTGGACACTTTAGAAATACCGTACACTCTAGTCGTATGGCAAAAATCGGCTTTATTTGGAACTGATCTCATATTGAATAAAATACTGTCTGTCTGAGGTCCTTGTGGTGACCTGTGAGACAGTACAGAAGCCCGGTAGGTACAATATCTTCAATCAACAACATCACGATATTGGATACAGTTCGACGCCGTCAATAATAATAATAATGATAATGATGATGATGATGATGGTGATAATAATAACAATAATAATAATAATAATAATAATAATAATAATGATGATGATGATGATGATGATGATGATGATGATGATGGTGATGATGGTGATGATGATGATGATAATGATAATAATAAAAACAATGATGATGATGATGGTGATAATAATAACAATAATAATAATAATAATAATAATAATAATAATGATGATGATGATGATGATGATGATGATGATGATGATGATGATGGTGATGATGATGATGATAATGATAATAATAAAAATAATGATGATGATGATGATGATAATAATAATAATAATAATAATAATAATAATAATAATAATAATAATAATAATAATAATAATAATAATAATAAAGATGATGATGATAATAATGATGATGATAATATATTGATATAGAACCAGTGCATATAAAGTTTTGGCAAAAGCGATCTCCCGAAGATACAACAATTTTTGTCTATTTACGTAAGCGGCAACAGTAACAGTCACAGCAATAAGACTAGTGGCACGTTTTCTATTGATATCGATGATGAGTGTTTTCGTATAGTCACAACCATTGCACTGAGTGTGGATTGTTTCCTTCAGAGTTTTTTTTCTATGTATAAGTAAACACACATAAATGTACATATACATGTGTGTATGCATATGTGAGTAGGTGTATATCTGCGTAATATATATATATATATATATATATATATATATATATATATATATATATATATATATATATATATATATATATATATATATATATATATATATGTAGATATAAATATATATTTGTTCGCGTGTGTGTGTGTCTGTGTGTCTTTTTATGTATTAATGCTCGAAAATGTCTCTTATGATAAGATGAAAATACTTCACGTCTAAAGGGATAACGAACAATTCAAAGGATATAGATAAAAATATATTCTACACTCGAGTATTGATATTTCAAACTATCTGATATTTCAATCTATTTAGAACATTAAAATAGAAAATTGCCCGTACATATCGTAACACATACACAACCATTCATGTAACAACGCCTGACGTATGCTAAAGTTTCTGATAACTAAGTATAGAGAAAAACAAACTTCAAATGCACCATCTTCACAACTGGCGAATTTTCATCCGTCTATGACAGTATATATATAAGTAAGTATGTATGTATGTATGTATGTATATGTGTGTGTATACATATCTGTATATATATATATATATATATATATATATATATATATATATATATATATATATATATATATATATATATATATATACGAATGTATGTATGTGTATGTATATATGCATGGATATACATGCATATATATATATATATATATATATATATATATATATATATATATATATATATATATATATATGTATTCATATCTATATAGATGCATATATATATATATATATATATATATATATATGTATTCATATCTATATACATGTATGCAGTTGTATATATATATATACATATATATATATATATATATATATATATATATATATATATATACATATATACACTCATATATGTATATATATATACACATATATATGTATATATGTGTATGTGTTTGTGCGCGTGTGTATATTTAGGCATATGTGTGTGCGGGCGTGTGTGTGTTTGTGTGCGTGCGTGCGTGCGTGCGTGTGTAAGTGTGTGTGTGTGTCTGTGCGTATATGTGTGTGTGTGTGTGTGTGCGCGCGCGTGTGTTTGTGTGTATGTTTGCGTGCAAAATTATTCCGAATTGATCAGAAAAAAATCGAAGAGTCTGTTTTATTTGCAATCACTTAAAGTTTTGCAAAAAGTTTTGTAGGAAAAAAAACTCGAATTTTCAATTTTTTTTATTAAAAAATATTTTATGGTCAACTTACGAAATAATGTATCATTTTTTAGAAAAATTTCTCCTCTCTCTATCTAACTATTTACATTGTTCTCTCTACTCTCTCTCTTTCTCTACCCACTATATGTATATATATATATATATATATATATATATATATATATATATATATATATATATATATATATATATATATATATATATATATGTATGTATGCATGTTTGTGTCTATATATAAATAATATATATATACTAGCAGAAATACCCGGCTTTGCCCGGGTTAAAGAGAATAATGAAATCTAAAAACGCCGTCTAGACTACGCAACCCTCAACTGTTAGTAGCTACGATACCATAGTTCTACATTAATAACTCTCCAATCCATGCCAGCATGGAACATAGACATTAAGTGGAATGCCAGTCTCTCATCTGGGAGGGTCTTGAAATCAATGTTACCAACTGGGGACTATGTGTGTCGCAGTGATAATAAAAAGACCCAAAGGAGGTCTGCAACGAAATAATTTTACTCAACACTTTGCAAGTGAATCAGTAGAGGCAAAGATGTGTCTCATTTACTTGACAATTTATGCACCACATTGCAGAAATCACAATGTAAGTATATCTGAAAGGGTAGTCTTACACCGTTGTACCGTTGAATTACAAATAATGCTCATCTGTTATGTTCGGGTTAAAATTTCATCAACATAAAAAATATATGAATTTTCATGGGAGTTATGGCCGTTATACATAGAATATAATTTCCAAATTTCATAAAGATCCGTTCAGTACTTTTGACGTAGTTTTGGATAAGAAAACAAATGACTAATGTGCGTGTTTGTGTGTGATGGGTGTATATATGTATAGATATCTGTATACATGTATATATGTATATATGTGTACATAATACATGTACATCTATATATATATATATATACATCTACACATATGTATACATATACATGTATGCATATAGATCTATATCTATATATATCTATGGATATACGTGTACCTATACATGTATATGTATACATATACATCTCTTTCTCTCTCTTTCTCTCTCTCTGAAAGTATCTGTAATTACAGTATCGAAATGTGATTGTTTCAGTTAGTGGAATAACGTGTACATATACATCTATATGTATACATATACATCTCTCTCTCTCTCTCTCTCTCTCCCTCTCTCTCTCTCTCTCTCTCTCTCTCTCTCTCTCTCTCTCTATCTCTCTCTCTCTCTCTCTGAAAGTATCTGTCATTACAGTATCAAAATGTGATGGTTTCAGTTAGTAGAATAGTTTCATTTTTAAAGTGAAAGTATTTGACATGAGTGTTTTGGTTTCACTTTTGACACGTAATACTTAAATAGTGGAGGAGATATTATGTTGCCGTGGGCTCGAACTCTGCAAGAAGTTAAAATTGTTTCTTGACTAAAACACAACTGGAACCCTAAGTAAGGCATCTGTAAAATTTGAATGAAATTGGTTCCGTAGTTCTCGAGTTTTAGGGATTCACACAGACAGACAGACAGACACACATTCTCATTTGTATATATATAGATAATATATATATATATATATATATATATATATATATATATATATATATATATATATATATATACATATATATACATATATATATGGTGGTTGTCTACTCCTTAAACAGAGTTTGACCACCTCCTGCACCTACACCTTAGCCCATTCATGGCGTCTGATGTGGCTTTTTAAACCAGACAGTGTTTTGAAAAAACACCCACACATATTGCACCTCTGATTTTCACTACTAATACCTGCAAGTAAGTTCTGCTCATTGTGGATATATATATATATATATATATATATATATATATATATATATATATATATATATATATATATATATATATATATATATATATAGGAAAATGAAAAAAAGCCAGAATGCTGGACTGGAAGCATAATTTAATAAAGATTTTTTCTAACCGGTTTTCATTGCGATGAAGCAAATTATCAAGAAGAACGAGAATGAAAATGTTTTTTTACAAAGAAGTACAAAAAAGTACAAAATGAAGAAAATAATATATAAAACATTAATATATAAAAAAATAAATATACCCATACATTATATTGTCTTTGAGCTTTTGTAGTTCAATAGTAGTTCATGTATAAATTGGTAGGAAAAATAAGGATGCATGAGAGTTGAGAGTTTTGTTAGGTTTAAAAAAAAGGGTTAAAAGTTTGTGTTAAGCAGGAAATGTGGTGTCAAAACAGGAAGTGTGTGTAAGGGGAGACAAGTGTTTTTAGTTAGAGTTATGAACTCTTTTTTTCCCCAACAGGAAGTCTGTGTCTGTTCATAGAGAAATAAGGTCACTGAGTGGTGTGTGTGTTAAGAAATGTTTGGAATTTCTCTATGAAAAGATTCTCCTTGTTGATTCTTTCTTGTGTGGAGATTCTGTCTTTACATTGATAGAAAGGGAATATAATGAATTTAGGTTTTTTTGTTTCTGGCGCAAGAGTCTATGTGGCCACTGAGTGGAATTTGGCGGTATTGAGGGAGGTTTATTTGTTCCTTATGGACAGCTACTCTTCTACGTAATGGGAGGCCCGTCTGTCCGATATAGAAGTTTTGGCAACCTGCGCAAGTAAGGACATAAATGAGGTTACCCGAGGAACAAGAGAAATTGGTTTTAATTTTAAACTTTGTTCCTCGTTTGAAGGTAAATTGAGAGCCTTCAAGTAGGTAGGGGCAGGTGCCACAATTAGGGCGTGAACATTTTTTAACTGATGGGGTTGGAAGTGGTGTATGTACTTTGGAATTGGTTAATAATGTTTTCAAAGATTTGTGTTACCTTTTGCATTTAAGGACTTTGTGTGTATTAATGATATTGTTCATTTTCGGGTCTGTGGTGAGTAAGGGGAGGTTTTGTTTAATTGTGGTGAATGCTTCGATGTTATTGGGGTTATGGGTGGAGATGTATGGAAGTATTTTGGGGTTGGGTGTGTTATTATGTTGGTTATATATATATATATATATATATATATATATATATATATATATATATATATATATATATATATATATATATATATATATATATATATATATATATATATATATATATATATATATGTGTGTATATATGGAGGCGTAGCAGACGCGCGCTCGCAGGATCGCAGTTACGATTCCCAGACCGAGTGTTGTGAGTGTTAATTGAGCGAAAACACCTAAAGCTTCACGAAGCTCCGGCCGGAGGTGGTAGTGAACTCTGCTGTACTCTTTCAGCACTAATTTCTCTGAATCTTTCTTCCTGTTTCTGTTGTACCTGTATTTCAAAGGGCCAGCCTTGTCACACTGTGTGTTACGCTGAATCTTTCCGAGAACTAAGTTAAGGGTACACGTGTCTGTGATATGCTCAGCCACTTGCACGTTAAGCAACCTGCCGAAAGACTGCTAATAAAATTGCTAGCAGTTTTACATTACGTCACTCTCGAAGGATTCTGGCAATCTTCCATATTGGGTGGTTGTTTGACAATAATAAAGAAAAAGAAATTTTTCATGATATATTGTTCTTTCTTTTTCGGATGGTTGTGATATGTGTATAACTTCTGTAAACTACATTTGAGCGATGTAGATTACATCTGTATTATTATGATGGATTTCATTATGTTCTCTTTAAACAAATATGTTTGCAGGGGTATTACACAACATTAAACCCACACATAATATGTATAGCGATAATGCAGAAGCACCACGGATACATCAGCTCGATTTCACCGCTTAAAAATTCCAAAACATTACAAAACATTAGACAGTGTCACGTGACAACTCGCTGGGGCAGCCTGCTGGAGCTTAGCAGCGTGTATAAAAAGGGGAATTTGACATGACAATCAGTCAGACGCTGACACTCGTTGACGCTGCATCGAAGAGGCCAGGGAATAGAAGAAAGAAGACATGCACCCAACACCAGAGCTGAAGACACCTCCGAAAGGGGGTGGCCCCGCCACGTCAAAACGGTAGAGGAGTAGGGGCCTAAACCGGACGTGGTTCCTCCTGATGATGTCTCGAGCTAACTGGATCCTATAAAGGAGCTGTTGTGGTACCAGACCACGAAACATGGTTGAAATTCCGTAATGTCATTATTGCAAACATGGTGTCAGACTCATTATCATCAACTACACAATATAATGCATGAATATCATAGTCACAATTTGATCACCCTTCTAAAATCACGTTACTGCAATCACAGCTGCATCCACATATCACCTACAAAACGTCGTCCACATAATATCACAGCATCAAAATATCACACACCTGTACCATTACCATTATTCACTCAAACATTATCACATGTAATATCAACATTTCTTTATGCAACATCACTTTTCTAGCATGACACGATATCGGAATATCATTATTCAAAGCATCACAAACATTAGCCATCCCACTTTTGTTTATCGCATCAAAAAACGACAAAATCATCAACGAATCTCGTTTTAGTGGTGAATTACGTTTTAAGAAAGCTATATATTTATATCATTTTATTATAAATTTATAGCTTATAAGCAATTGGTAATAAATAGCAAAATTTGAAGCGGGTTGATAACGAAATATCAGTGCTTAACAAACTATTAATTCTTTCTCAGATTACACTTGAATCTATGCTTGTGTAATCGATAATAATGGCGGATTGCTTGGATGTTTTATTTCCATGTATTTTTGTTGTGTGTTTACACCCACACTCCATTCGGTTTTAAAAGGTTTCTCTTTTTGGAGGCATGAACGTTATAGATTTTCTGATAAAATGAATCTAGGCTGATTTCTCCGTACTAAATATATTCGGTGGATTATATCATGAGAAAAAGTGAGCGGTGTATTCCAGAAGATTTGACACACTTGGTAAGAAAGAAGCGGCGAAAATGGTATATAAAACAGTGATATATCAATCCAAGAAAGCTGCTGAAGTTCAAAGAAGCAGCATCTATGCATTAGGAGTATAAAATACTGCAATAAGATTACGATCATGAGCCAGATGAGCAATAAATATATTCTGAGAAACTAACTGCGACATTCATAAGTACGTTCATAAATGAACGTCGTGATTGCTTGAGAAACTTGCTGTGATAATGGCATATGATGTAAGGAAAGCAATTTAGTTAATTGAGTTATTAACCAATCTGTTAATTATTTATAATTTAACAGAAGTAAATATCCTCCACCACTCAGTGTTTTGTTGATAAAATAGTTCACCTAAAGAGCAATATATATCTATGTTCGACGATGGAATGAATATTTTATAGGCTTACTATGCAAGAGTGATGCTAGAGCTGTAAAATCTAGCATGCATTGATGTCAACCCTTCATATTAAGAACTGCATTGTTTTTTTCCAGGCAGGCCCACATCTGACTGTTCAAAGAAGACTTCAAAAGCAACGAGTAGCGATTTGTCTTGCAAGTCAACAAAATTTGGCATCGTAGTGCTAACAAGTATCTACAGAAAATAGTTTTGGCCCACAAGGGCATCTACGTTCATGTGATTGCTACATTAGGAGATGACGCTCCCGTTTTGTCAACTTTGTAAAAGTGGGCAACCGAATTTAGGAGGGTACCACCATCGGGGAGTATATTGATTGTGTGCACTACCGGTGATGGATGACAGGAGACTGACTGTAACTCAAATAATCCATACTATTACCTTTTCCCATGAGAGAGTTAATCATATTGTGCACAATCACTTGGTCTTACGAAGTTTTCTGCTCGGTGGATGCCACGTTTTCTGACACCTGATAAGAAGCGCACCACGTTAATCACGTCAAGAAAAAATCTGACATTATTTGACGCAGATTCAGCAGATTTTCTCGAACGGATAAGTGTTAGGTTCATCCCTATGAACCAGAGACAAATGGACGATACATGCAGTGGAAACAATCCTCCTTACCTCTTCTGAGAATATCAAGGCATTTTTTCTTGTGTGCAGGGATGGTCTTTTGAGGAGCAAGAGGCATTGTGTTTATTGACAATTGAAAGGACCATAAAATCAACAGAAAGTACTACTTGCTGATACAGGCTATCAAGACCAAAGATCCTGGAAAAACTGACGAAAGGGGATCATTATTCATCTGGACAATGCACAAATGTCCTTCGTTTCAATGGCTACTGTGCGTAACCGTGACTTTAACTGGTTGATCGCCCTCCTTATTCTCCTGATTTGGCCTCATCTGACTATCATCTTGTCCCCTTGTAACATTTGGCTAGGAACGGGTATTGCAGTGAGGATGACGTCATATCTGGTGTTGTTGACATTTTCGGCCAAGAGGATGAAAGTGTCTTGATCAAAAGGATCCAGACACTGCAACAACGATGGAAGAAATGTGTGGACTACAAAGGGAATTACGTTGAAAAATAAAACTCATTCGTTTACATTGCATGGGAGCATCTCTGTCAGTCAATGAAAGTTTCCGTCGATCCTTGTATATATGTATATATGAATATGTGTGTCAGTGTGTGTATGTGTGTACGTGCGTGCGTGTGTGTATGTGTGCGAGTATATGTTGACGTATGTGTATGTATGAATGTATATGCACGTAAGAACACATAAATGCAGATACGTATATATGTGCATATATAATTGACTGATTTACGATTAGGAAGATTGTAAACATCGTCGAAAAGTCTGTAAACGTAAGTAGTATACACATCCAAGGCAAATCCTCAAATCCTCATGTATGACAGGTAGATCCAGATATTATTAGGAGAATTTCGAAACATTCCGAGTATTTGACAACGAAAAAATACGTATTGAGAAAATTACAACCTTATTGTAAAATCCTCCTTATAAAGCCGGCATTTGTTTCTGTTGTATTAACACACACATATACACTCACGCAAACATACACACACTCACACACACACACACCAACACACACATACACACGCACAGGTACACATAAAATACCATTGAAATTAATATTAATATTTCCGAAAATATATGTTAACAACGTTATGAAGGCGATCCAAAATTTGTGAAATTCGAAGTGAACCAATGAAATGTTTTCACTACAAGAAGGCCTACAAAAAGAACGGTTCGAAGGAATTCAATCTGAGATATTTCGGATTCAACTAATGTCAGTGGATAACAAAAAACAAAAAAGATAAGAAAGGAGGAAATATATTTAAGAAAGGCTATCTCTGTATTGAATTATTGGTGACGTCAGAGGATGACGAAAGAATAAAAAGAGTTCTACATTACAACAATTAGAAATGTTGTTTTTGCATTCAACTATTGGTGGCGTCAATGGATAACTAACGAATAAAAAATGAACAAGCGAATTTTACGTTATGATATTTTTGATATATGTATATATATATATATGTAGAATAAATAATAAATGAGTATATGCATATATACGTACAGGTATGTGCATACCTACGCCTACCTGTATATATAGGTGCATATCTGGGTACAGGACATTGCAAACAAAACGTAGACAAGAAAATAATAATAACCAGTGTACAGAAAACACACAAGGCACATAGAGAACATACATACATACATTTAATTAAGTCTACTGAAATTAATTGATAATCTCACTAACAACATCCTAAGTTACATCCTTTTTCCTCTGATAAAATTACACTCATCTCACATAAATGTAAATTTAATGTACAGAATTATTAACTACTTTAACTTCATTTTCTGTTCTTTTAAATGCATATAAACTATATATGTGTGTGTGTGTGTGTGTGTGCGTATCTATGTATGTATGTATATATGTATATATATATATATATATATATATATATATATATATATATATATATATATATATATATATATATATATATATATATATATATATATATATATATATATATATATATATATATATATATATATATATATATATATATATATATATATATATATATATATATATATATATATATATATATATATATATATATATATATATATATATATATATATATATATATATATATATATATATATATATATATATATATATATATATATATATATATATATATATATATATATATATATAAATATATATATATATATATATATATATATATGTATATATATATATATATATATATATATATATATATATATATATATATGTGTATATATATATATATATATATATATATATATATATATATATATATATATATATATATATATATATATATATATATATATATATATATATATATATATATATATATATATATATATATATATATATATATATATATATATATATATATATATATATATATATATATATATATATATATATATATATATACATACATACATACATATATACAAATATATATAACATAAAGATCCCCTTCCATCATGAATGAGTATGGTATGGTACCTAGAAATGTACTCTCCGAAGCAGAAGTCCGAGCAGGTTGTTTATAGAAGACCAGCTATCCCTGATGCATACCAGCCACCCCTCTCTGCACACCACTACTGTTATTCCAGGGAAAGCAAAGGCGACACAACTTGGCACCAATGATTCATTTCTACAGCTGAATGAACTGAAGCAACGTGAAATAAATTCTGTTGCTCAAGAAGACAACACTCAACCCAGTCTAGGAATCGAAATTATTATCTGATGATCGTCAGTCCGACGCTCTAACCATCATATATTCGATACGGGTCAACATTGTTGACATGAAATTAATATATGGATAAAACATTAATTGGTATTGATCTCATCATATTTTATCTGCCCCCCTCCAATGCCCGCTCTTTTGCTCATGAGCTTGCTTATTTTGAAAGCCTGTATTAAAAGAGATAGAACGTCACTATGATAGGTATATATTTACATCATCAAACATTGGCAATAGAGAAATGTTGTATTTAACTGGGTTGGAGGAAAATTCCCTCATATAGAGTTCGAGCAGCCAGACCATTTTCTGCACAAAATGGTCACCACATTATCTTGCTTTCGCTGTCTATACAGACATTCTTCGGCTCCATTTCATCTCTGTTGTTTTTTTTTATTTCGTTTAAATAGTATTTTGCACTGTTATTTCTGTCTTTCTCTTTGTTTTATCGATGTGCATACCTTGTTGTCCATTTTCTACCTTTTTATATATATACCTTTGTTTCTTTCTACGAATTTTCATTTTTTTAAAAATCTCTGTAGATATCTCTGTTACGATCTCGTCTAAATTTCTTTCTTTCTTTCAAGTATTTTCCAACATTTCTTTTATTTTATTAACTATGGCCGTCTGCTAAAATGATAGATAATAAATTCCTTGAAATTAAGTGACTGCACTAGATTTAGAATACGCAGAATACGGAGAATAGTTCAGACTTAAAGGCATCAATCCAATTCCTGCTAAGACAAACCATCACGTGCATACCAATCAGCGAGCAAAACGGTTTTTCCATTGATGGAAAATTTGTTTTGTTTGTTTAACAAAACAGTAAATACAAAATAAAGAATCAACATCAAATAGTAAATCATTGTAGCCTTATCGCCACCGTAACTTGTCCACAAAATGCCACTTCACTTCTCGATCACTTATGTAGCTACGTTAGCAACTGACGTATTTTTTCTTTCAGCATCACCTAAAAAGCAACACAGAGACAGAATCGCAACAACAATATTACCCATATAATATCACAATCACTTAGCATCACACACAGTATCAACTACAACAGGACTCACACTACCTGGCTTACAGAGCATCACCATCATCAACGTCATAGTCACAGCGATAATTCAGTAACTACTTCGATATGAAAATCAACGACAGAAAAATTAAAATACAGGAACTCAACAATACCGTATCCTCAGGACACAACATTACCATCACAAAATTACATCAGTATAGTAACAAAAACATCCAACACATCCCCCAAGCAAACTCAATATATAATAGCCACAATCTAACCCATGTATTACAATCACATTATCATCCAAATAATATCACCTGCAAAAATTTGCATGGACAACATCACATACACACATATATAACCCTAAGCAATATAATAAAAATATCGACGCAGATCTATGTCTACATAACACAGCCTCATGACCACAACAGCGTGTCAATGTATTACGTTATAAAGAGCACCATGGCAACAGTTGTGATATAAACACTACGGACAATATAATTTCAGAATTATAGGTCTATAAAAATTATTTTGTACTCTAGGCACAAGGCCATTCGATTAGATTGACCCCAGTACGCAACTGGTACTCAATTTATCGACCCCGAAAGGATGAATGGCAAAGATGACCTCGGCGGAATTTGAACTCAGAACGTAACGGCAGACGAAATAGGTTTATAAAAATATTATTTCCTACTATAGGCAGAAGACCCGGAATTTTGGGAGAGGAGGCCAGTCGATTAGATTGACCCCGGTACGCAACTGATGCTTAATTTATCGACCCCGAGGGGATGAATGGTAAAGTCGACCTCAGCGAAATTTGGACTCAGAACGTAAAGACAGATGAAATACCGCTAAGCATTTCGCCCGGCGTGCTAACGTTTCTGCGAGTTCACCGCCTTAAGATAATAAAAATATCACAGATAAAACGT